>NC_069499.1:1244676166-1244976166 GCF_027579735.1 Bombina bombina
ATACATATACACATACACATACACACACATACATATATACATACACATACAAATACACACACATACATATACACATACACATACAAATACACACACATACATATACAAATACACACACATACATATACACATACACACACATACATATACACATACACACACATACACATAAAAACACACACACACATACATATACACATACACATACAAATACACACACATACATATACAAATACACACACATACATATACACATACACACACATACACATACACATACAAATACACACACATACATATACACACACACATACATATACACATAAAAACACACACACACATACATATACACATACACATACAAATACACACACATACATATACAAATACACACACATACATATACACATACACACACATACATATACAAATACACACACATACATATACACATACACACACATACACATACAAATACACACACATACATATACACATTTGAACCTTTCCCAGTCCAGAATCTTGTCATATATACCATATTCTTTCTCTGTTAAACCATTTTTTTAAAATAATTAACTTTTATTTTAGATAAAAGAAGTATAAATATAAGTGAAATACTTAATATATTTTTTTGTGTTTTGTTATGGATATTTTCAACCGTTAACAGTTTACGTCAGGTCTACAAAAGCACAACATATGCATTTGAGCACAACACTTAAAGGGACATTAAACACTAAATACAGTTCACGCAACTCTCTCTAATAATGGGTGCTGCCATTTTGGAACCTAGGTTACAATGCAGGTATCTGAAGGAGAGTTGTTGCACTTGTGCAGACAGGTCAATACTAAGGCGTTACACATGATACAATGCTTTAAAAAGGGTTTACAAATGCCTGAATAAAAATTGTCAGATAATTTTGAAAAGTCTTGAAATTTATATATATTTGGTTTTATTCTTCTAGTCTAATACATCACTCATCTGGTTAACCAAAACCTGTAAACTGGATGATCTATAAGGTAATTGTTCTGCCCGTATTCACAAACGGTTTCGAAACAGTAAGTACAGAGTACAATCTTAGGCCCCCATTTATGAAATACTTACACACAAAGGTTTGCTCCTGGGAACTTGTCCGCCTGCAGTGAGCTGGTACCATCTGCTGCTACTATCATTACATAAGCAAATGCTTGTGCAGACATGCTCGCTGCTCTTGCAGAACCAATTGAGCGAGAACAGGGCTTGTTAATCATCCTGATCAGATCTGAGCATTTAACTCTGTCACCCTTGAGGTGGTAGATAGGTTAAGTAGTGGTGGTCTTAAGCCCACAGCTACTTAACTATGTTGCAAGTCTACTTGCACAAGCCTGAAATACTCAACTCTGAAGCTGCGGAAATGGAGCGCTAAGTACATATTGGTGCAATAACTGCCTGTATAATATTGCTATAATTGACCCTTAAAATCTGAATACACTATTTAAGCTTATAAATGCATTTGCCCAGTTGCAGCCACAGACTTTCTTTAAAACCATTTTGGAAGTTTTTTGTTTTTGTATTTTAAATAGTAGAGGAAGTATAGGCAAACACAGAGTTAATCATCTGTCCTTTTCTACCTGCACTTTCCAATCATGATTATATTAATTTCTTACTGCATTGCATTTTGCAGTGTCAGATATTTTACCTTTGGGAAGTTTTAACTTGTCCATCAGTACCCCATGTGAATACTTGACCATTTGACAGTCATCTATTCATACAAATTAATTAGGAACATAGATATATCAAGAGAATTACAGCATGTGTTTCTCTTTGTAAGTCACATTATATTCCCGTTTCCTATTTATATTGTAATTTAGGGATGAGAACACAAGGATACACAGTGGACCTATAAAAGGATTTTCACTGGCAACGACTGTTAATCATTTTAATAATGTATGCCTTAAAGCTGATGAGCAGAAGCTAAGGGACCTTTGTTCACAATGTTTGATGGTGCCACAAACAATTATACTGAAAAGCAATTGGAATCGATAATTGTTTTTTGCTTGGGGTAAAAAAGTCAAAGTAAAATTTAAATTAACATAAGGGATGAAATGTTTTAAGCTCTAAATGAAATCAACTTAAAATGTACATCCAAAAAACTCCTGCTCTTACCACCCATTAATAATTAAATCACACACCGACATACAGAATTGGCAAAAGACAGGTAGGTTGCATTTATTAAACATAACAAACATAACAACTGCATTTCACTAACCAAATTATGGTGAGACCAAACATTAACCCCTACTGGACGGTCAACAGCCCAAGCACACAGAAACAGTTACCAAGTCCTACGGAAAAAGTTGTTGTAATTTAGAGATTATTCAGCCTCACATCAGTTTAGGAGGAGCACCTCCAGGCCAGCACCTGGAGATGTTGCTCCTCCCTCACTTATGGCCAACACTCCTTCCTCTCTTTCCAAATCTGGACAATGACTAACCACCAGTTAGGAAGCATATAATCACAACACTCCACCCCATTAGACCCCCGAGTCAAGTAGATGAGCAGCATGTTCAAATCGAATGGATCATATTTAAAGTCCCGGAATTACTGGAGACTGTCCCTATCAAAGAAACAAAAGCTGCCACCTTCTGGGGAGGGAGGGAAAACATCTTCTTGAATCTTCAGTAGGCAGAAAGAGGGCTTGACCCTAGAATGCACTCTCTATAGAATATGAGTTCAAATCCCTCCATGCAATTTGCAACATTGTCGCCCTTATACTCCCCATGTCAGAAGTTAAAACCTTAACCTTTAGATAAGCTCCAGGTTAATATACCTTACACTACATTCCATCTGAAGCAAATAAAAAAAAAATTGGGGGCATATTTGAGTGTCCCAGACTAGAACTCACAGTTTTTCAGTTTTGCAGGATACTATTAACTACATTAGCTCTTAGGCCCTGATATACAAAACATTGCCAGACCCACAAGAAATTATCTTTTTGGCCTCAACAGTCTTGCAATCCGTGGGTCTGGGGATATATTGAAAAAAAAATGGACTGACCCTCTCGGTACTCTCAGTAGAAGGGTTTATATATATTTTTTAAATCAGCCAATACATTTTTTTTCTATTGGCTGATTAAAAAAAAAAAAAAAAACTTTCTATTGGCTAATTTGAAATCTTAAAAATCAGCCAATAAAATTGCCAGGATACCACTATAAAAGGGGGAAAGTGAAAGAACAAATTGAGTGTGTTGCCGGACATCATGAAGAGAGGATCCAGGAAGAAGAAGAGCTATCACCGCAGAGAAGGAGCCATTGCTGTCCACATGGAGTACCATTTCATCCACCACCATAAAGGACCACTGTTGCTGAGAACCAGCGCGGATTACATCTAATGAAGAATGGAAGATAAACCCTTTTTTTACTTCTTGGATCTTTTTGACCTTCTTGGATTTTGGGGGGTTTTCTTTGCCAGATGAAGACTTCTGATAGAGAGATAATTTATTTTGTTTACTGATGTTGTTTGTTGTGTTAATTGTGCTTGTTTATTGTTGTATTTTAAGGTAATATTTATTTTAGTTGTTTCTAGATTTTTTAAAGTGGTTTGTTTTTTTGGTGGTTGCTGTGCTTTCCTGTTTAGTTTTTAGATTGTGGTTTCTTGTTTTGTTTATTTGAGTTGTGCTTTCCTGTTTTGTGCTCTCTTGTAATAGTGATTTAGGTTTTGTTTTCTTGTAATAGTTATTTTAAGTTGTTGTTGTTGTTTCTTGTAATGGTTGTGCAATTTTGTAGTGGCCTTAGGTTGCGTTGGGGGATATGGTGCAGATTAATAGTGTAGTGTTCTTAGGTTGAATTAGGTGTTATCCTGCTTAAGGGGTTCATAGTGTAGATGGGTTAATAGTGTTGAGTTGTTAGTTCGTGTTTGGGATTATGGCACTTAAGAGGTTCATAGTGTAGAGGGGTTAGGTGTTGCTGGGGTTATATTGCTTGAGGGGTTAATAGTGTAGATAGATTAGGTTGCATTGGGTGCTATGATGCTTAAGGGGTTCATAGTGTGGGGCTGTGCAGGGGGGGAAATTGGGTTGTTCATTTTTTATTAAAAAAAATAATGAATAATCTAATGTATTAAAGCTTTTCTTTTATACATGTATTTATTTATTCTTTTAATTCTTACAGGCTGCCATTCGTTTATTTGTTTGTGTATATTTGTGTTATGCGAATGCATAAAATAGGCAATGTACATGAGTGATATGTGTAAAGGGATCATTTACATTGTACAGTGGTCGATATTTACAGTGCTCGATATTTCTTCACTTTATACATGTATTCCACATCTTTTAGGAGTACAAATCATTTAATCCTTTTTGACTAAAGAATTAAATCGGTATAATACTACCAAACACTTCATTGGTGACATCCTTAGGTACCTGTTATCTTATAACTTTTTTATATTTGATCAAAAGTTTTACCAACAAATTTGCGGCATGGCGATGGGGGCAAAATTTGCCCCATCATTTGCCAATTTGTATGTGGCCTGGTGGGAACTTTGTCATATTTATACTTCACAGAATCCATGGCATGAGGATGTCATCATGTTTGTAAGATAGATTGATGATCTGTTATTCATTGTTAAAAAAACACTTGATGACTACACATTCCATGAATCCTTGTACTATCTTAACAAAAACAACATGGGGTTAAAATGTACTGTCACATATAGCAGCACAGAGGTAATTTTTTTTAGATTTAACCTTATACATTGAAGATGAACAAATATGCACAAAAACTTTCAGAAAACCCACGGCAGGGAATATGTGATAAATAAAGTGATTAAAATAAAACAATACCACTAGTTCACTGAGTGTAGGCTTTCATTATCTCCCAATAAACAGATCTTGATTATAGGGAACCTGAATGAGAGCAAATTGCTATAGAAGGATATGTGATGGTGAATTCATAGGGCTGATAGACTAACAGTCTATGAAAACTCTCTTAATAAAGGTGAATTATTTCTGTACAAATATATATATATATATATATATATATATATATATATATATATATATATATATATATTGCATTATAAGGATTAACATAGCAAGTTTAGAAATCCAAATGTAATTTCATCAAAAATGAGAGGTAGGATCCGATTGTAGTAATTCCTAATGTGTTGCTAAATGTTATTAATGTAGTTGCATAAATGTTCATTGAAGCGCTTAGTTGTATTAGTAAAGAGAAGGACATTGAACTTAATTATGGAACAAGATAGAACAGGGGATAACAACCTAGTGTTTAAGACGATATAGCGTAGCTGATGAGGAGGTGAGGCGGTAAAGTCGATATTGCTCGTTTTGAGTTGAATTCAGATATGTTCAAGTTATTGTTTGTTAAGCAACCATAAAGTAAAGTTTCCTGAGCACATACCTTGGTGAGCTCCTTGTCGCTGATGCGGTAGGTAGTTGGGCGATGAGGATCCCTGTAACAAACTTTACGTGACTCTGCTGTTTGGCGTGCCGCTCTCTGAGGTGGAGATTGAAGCGGGTGACGTCACCAGGTTTGCTCTGTGTACACAGAAGCCGTGGCAGCGCTGTTACAGGTATGACCTGAAAGGAAACTGTTTGTTCTTTTCCGGATTTGATCTGTCTGAATTCCAATAGTCTTACAGGTTGGTTACTAGGAATTGGAGTTTCAAAAAATAAGAGGTTAATCTTAAGAAGCACAAAGAGGCTTAATATAATGAAGTGACTTAGGAAGATTCAGCTATACTTCCCTCAGTGGTTCAATAATCAAGCAATGAACTCTGGGAAAGCAGCAACTTAAATAAGGAGATTATGAGAGGCGGAGAAGTTGGCTTAAAGGTACAGAGCTAAAGTCAAATCCTGACAGAATACAATATAACATGCTACATCGGAACACCCCAAACATCTTGTTACAGCTATACTAAAAGGTCAATTCATCAGACTTAGACGTAACACCAACTCTGACAGGGTTTATGATCAACAAGCCATAGAGCTTGAGAACAGACTGGCATAAAGAGGCTACAAAAAGGACATCTTAGCCAAATGTCGCCAACAGGTGAAAACTTTAAGAATTAATTATAAATCTAAGAAAAAACGAAGCAATAATGATTTCTCAGATTCTGTGGTATTTACCACAGAATATACTACACAATTTGAATCAGTTGTCAAAATACTTAAAAACATATACACCTTCTATTGGGAGATGACATATTAAAGTCTTGTGTTGACAACTGTAAATTTGTTCCCAAAAACCCAAGAACCTTGGGTCAGTAACTTTCTCCAAGTATGTTTAAAAGGAACACATCAGAGTCAGAACCAAGATGGCTAACACATAAAGGAAATTTCAGGTGTGGCAGCAGAAATTGAAAAACTTTTGCCTTAATTCTAAATGATCATACATTTACTTCTAGTGTTGCTAATCATATTGTTATATTGATTTCTATGCTTATTACAGTACCCAATGGGCTGTATACTTATTAACGTGCAATTTATGCAAAAATCAATACACAAGACAAACATCCAGAGAGTTAAGAAAAAGAGTAGGGATGTTAAAAATGATGTGAAGGAATCTGCAGTTGCCAGCCATTTTAATGGCATACATTTTACAAATAAAGCAGATATAGCGGTACAAATAATAGATTTGGCACAGGTACCCATTAGAGGGGGTAACAAAGATAAAATCCTTGACAAAAAAGAATTGTTTTGGATTTTAAAACTTCAAACTAAAACACCCTTAGGCATTAGAAGAGAATTTGACATCAGTTATTTCATTGATGACTGATGTCTATTTTGCCAAATACATAGAAATATTATTATACTCATTAGTATTTGTATTCTCCCTTTAATATTTGGACCTATGCACAATAGATTTGTACACTATGATCTCTTTTAATATTATGGCCCTCCCCTTACCATTATCTTTAGGCCATTGTGCACAATTTAAGTTTATTATGTATATTTATTAAATACAATTTCACAAGTATGTATATATTTACACATATTAGTTTGTAATTGTTTGCTCTTTACCATATCACTGTTATTATATTGTATAAGCAATGTTGCTTTCTTATATCTTACTCTGCATTGAGTATGTTTTTAACTTTCTGGTGGCCTGTTAGGGGTTAACCTGTTGCTGCTTTTTCTCTTGTTAAGTGTATCCAGTACACGGATCATCCATTACTTATGGGATATTAACTCCTCCCCAACAGGAAGTGCAAGAGGATTCACCCAGCAGAGCTGCTATATAGCTCCTCCCCTAACTGCCATTACCAGTCATTCTCTTGCACCCAACGAATAGATAGGATGTGTGAGAGGACTGTGGTGATTATACTTAGTTTCATACCTTCAATCAAAAGTTTGTTATTTTATAATAGCACCGGAGTGTGTTATTCCTTCTCTGGTAGAATTTGAAGAAGAATCTACCTGAGTTTTTCTATGATTTTAGCCGGAGTAGTTAAGATCATATTGCTGTTTCTCGGCCATCTGAGGAGAGGTAAACTTCAGATCAGGGGACAGCGGGCAGATTAATCTGCAAAGAGGTATGTAGCAGCTTATTATTTTCTGACAATGGAATTGATGAGAAAATTCTGCCATACCGATATAATGTAAACTCAGCCTTAAATGCAGTAGCAGCAACTGGTATCAGGCTGTCATGTATGTATATTTTACACTTCAGTATTCTGGGTAATGGCACTTCACTGGAATTATACTGTATGCATAAAACTTTAGCCTAATTTGCAGGGACTAGCAACAGGCTTTTTAATAACACTCAATTTATTAATGTTAAACGTTTTTTGCTGGCATGTAAAATCGTTTAATTTTCTGAGGTACTGGGTGAAAAAATGTTTTGGGCACTATTTTTTTCCACTTGGCAGTCGTTTTATTTAATTTATGACAGTTTACTGATCTCTCTCACTGTTATGTGTGAGGGGGAGGGACCTTTTTTGGTGCTTTTGCTACGCATCAAAAAATTCAGTCAGAAGTTTATTGTCTTCCCTGCATGATCCGGTTCATCTCTACAGAACTCAGGGGTCTTCAAAACTTGTTTTGAGGGAGGTAATCACTCACAGCAGAGCTGTGAGATTGTAGTTGACTGTGATAAAAAAAAAAAAAACGTTTATTTCTGTATTTTTTTTTTTTTTTTTCTGCTATCAGGGTTAGTTATCCTTTGCTAATGGGAGCAATCCTTTGCTAAAATTGTGTTTTTTACAAAGATTTGATGCTATAACTTTTCAGTTTATTAATTTTCAACTGTCATAACTTTTTCTGTGCTTCTTATAGGCACAGTACGTTTTCATATTATAGTAAATTACTTGAAAAGTATTTCCAAGTTGCTAGTTTATTTGCTAGTGTGTTAAACATGTCTGATTCAGAGGAAGATATCTGTGCTATATGTGCTAAAGCCAAAGTGGAGCCCAATAGAAATTTATGTACTAACTGTATTGATGCTACTTTAAATAAAAGTCAATCTGTACAAATTGAACATATTTCACCAAACAACGAGGGGAGAGTTATGCCGACTAACTCGCCTCACGTGTCAGTACCTGCATCTCCCGCTCGGGAGGTGCGTGATATTGTAGCGCCGAGTACATCTGGGCGGCCATTACAAATCACATTACAGGATATGGCTACTGTTATGACTGAAGTTTTGGCTAAATTACCAGAACTAAGAGGTAAGCGTGATCACTCTGGGGTGAGAACAGAGTGCGCTGATAATATTAGGGCCATGTCAGACACTGCGTCACAATTTGCAGAACATGAGGACGGAGAGCTTCATTCTGCGGGTGACGGTTCTGATCCAAACAAACTGGATTCAGATATTTCAAATTTTAAATTTAAGCTGGAAAACCTCCGTGTATTACTAGGGGAGGTGTTAGCGGCTCTGAATGATTGTAACACAGTTGCAATACCAGAGAAAATGTGTAGGTTGGATAAATATTTTGCGGTACCGGCGAGTACTGACGTTTTTCCTATACCTAAGAGACTTACTGAAATTGTTACTAAGGAGTGGGATAGACCCGGTGTGCCGTTCTCACCCCCTCCGATATTTAGAAAGATGTTTCCAATAGACGCCACCACACGGGACTTATGGCAAACGGTCCCTAAGGTGGAGGGAGCAGTTTCTACTTTAGCTAAGCGTACCACTATCCCGGTGGAGGATAGCTGTGCCTTTTCAGATCCAATGGATAAAAAGTTAGAGGGTTACCTTAAGAAAATGTTTGTTCAACAAGGTTTTATATTGCAACCTCTTGCATGCATTGCGCCTGTCACGGCTGCAGCAGCATTTTGGTTTGAGTCTCTGGAAGAGACACTTGAATCAGCTCCATTAGATGAGATTACACACAAGCTTAAAGCCCTTAACTTAGCTAACTCATTTATTTCAGATGCCGTAGTACATTTAACTAAACTTACGGCTAAGAATTCCGGATTCGCCATTCAGGCACGCAGAGCACTGTGGCTAAAATCCTGGTCAGCTGACGTTACTTCTAAATCTAAATTGCTTAATATACCTTTCAAAGGGCAGACCTTATTCGGGCCCGGGTTGAAAGAAATTATCGCTGACATTACAGGAGGTAAAGGCCATGCCCTGCCTCAAGACAGAGCCAAACCTAAGGCTAGACAGTCTAATTTTCGTTCCTTTCGTAATTTCAAAGCAGGAGCAGCATCAACTTCCTCTGCACCAAAACAGGAAGGAGCTGTTGCTCGCTACAGACAAGGCTGGAGACCTAACCAGTCCTGGAACAAGGGCAAGCAGGCCAGGAAACCTGCTGCTGCCCCTAAGACAGCATGAATCGAGGGCCCCCGATCCGGGAACGGATCTAGTGGGGGGCAGACTTTCTCTCTTCGCCCAGGCTTGGGCAAGAGATGTCCAGGATCCCTGGGCGTTAGAGATCATATCTCAGGGATACCTTCTAGACTTCAAATTCTCTCCCCCAAGAGGGAGATTTCATCTGTCAAGGTTGTCAACAAACCAAATAAAGAAAGAGGCGTTTCTACGCTGCGTACAAGATCTTTTATTAATGGGAGTGATCCATCCGGTTCCGCGGTCGGAACAAGGACAAGGGTTTTACTCAAATCTGTTTGTGGTTCCCAAAAAAGAGGGAACTTTCAGGCCAATCTTGGATTTAAAGATCCTAAACAAATTCCTAAGAGTTCCATCGTTCAAAATGGAAACTATTCGGACAATTTTACCCATGATCCAAAAGGGTCAGTACATGACCACAGTGGATTTAAAGGATGCTTACCTTCACATACCGATTCACAAAGATCATTACCGGTATCTAAGGTTTGCCTTTCTAGACAGGCATTACCAGTTTGTAGCTCTTCCATTCGGATTGGCTACGGCTCCGAGAATCTTCACAAAGGTTCTGTGTGCTCTTCTGGCGGTACTAAGACCGCGAGGAATTGCGGTAGCTCCGTACCTAGACGACATTCTGATACAAGCTTCAAGCTTTCAAACTGCCAAGTCTCATACAGAGTTAGTACTGGCATTTCTAAGGTCGCATGGATGGAAGGTGAACGAAAAGAAGAGTTATCTCTTTCCACTCACAAGAGTTCCCTTCTTGGGGACTCTTATAGATTCTGTAGAAATGAAGATTTACCTGACAGAAGACAGGTTAACAAAGCTTCAAAATGCATGCCATGTCCTTCATTCCATTCAACACCCGTCAGTAGCTCAATGCATGGAGGTGATCGGCTTAATGGTAGCAGCAATGGACATAGTACCCTTTGCACGTCTACATCTCAGACCGCTGCAATTGTGCATGCTAAGTCAGTGGAATGGGGATTACTCAAACTTGTCCCCTACTCTGAATCTGGATCAAGAGACCAAAAATTCTCTTCTATGGTGGCTTTCTCGGCCACATCTGTCCAGGGGGATGCCATTCAGCAGGCCGGACTGGACAATTGTAACAACAGACGCCAGCCTACTAGGTTGGGGCGCTGTCTGGAATTCTCTGAAGGCTCAGGGACAATGGAATCAGGAGGAGAGTCTCCTACCAATAAACATTCTGGAATTGAGAGCAGTTCTCAATGCCCTTCTGGCTTGGCCCCAGTTAACAACTCGGGGGTTCATCAGGTTTCAGTCGGACAACATCACGACTGTAGCTTACATCAACCATTAGGGAGGGACAAGAAGCTCCCTAGCAATGATGGAAGTATCAAAGATAATTCGCTGGGCAGAGTCTCACTCTTGCCACCTGTCAGCAATCCACATCCCGGGAGTGGAGAACTGGGAGGCGGATTTCTTAAGTCGTCAGACTTTTCATCCGGGGGAGTGGGAACTTCATCCGGAGGTCTTTGCCCAAATACTTCGACGTTGGGGCAAACCAGAGATAGATCTCATGGCGT
This sequence comes from Bombina bombina, assembly GCF_027579735.1. Taxonomy (NCBI): domain Eukaryota; kingdom Metazoa; phylum Chordata; class Amphibia; order Anura; family Bombinatoridae; genus Bombina; species Bombina bombina. The sequence continues at coordinate 1,244,687,506 of NC_069499.1, forward strand.
CTCGACAGAACGCCAAGCTTCCTCGTTACGGGTCCAGATCCAGGGATCCGGGAGCAGTTCTGATAGATGCTTTGACAGCACCTTGGACCTTCGGGATGGCTTATGTGTTTCCACCCTTCCCGATGCTTCCTCGATTGATTGCCAGAATCAAACAGGAGAGAGCATCAGTGATTCTAATAACGCCTGCATGGCCACGCAGGACTTGGTATGCAGATCAAGTGGACATGTCATCCTGTCCACCTTGGTCGCTACCTCTGAAACAGGACCTTCTGATCCAGGGTCCCTTCAAACATCAAAATCTAATTTCTCTGAAGCTGACTGCTTGGAAATTGAACGCTTGATTTTATCAAAACGTGGTTTTTCTGAGTCAGTTATTGATACCTTAATACAGGCTAGGAAGCCTGTTACCAGAAAGATTTACCATAAGATATGGCGCAAATACTTATATTGGTGCGAATCCAAGAGTTACTCATGGAGTAAGGTTAGGATTCCGAGGATATTGTCTTTTCTACAAGAAGGTTTAGAAAAGGGTTTATCCGCTAGTTCCTTAAAGGGACAGATTTCAGCTCTGTCCATTCTTTTACACAAACGTCTGTCAGAAGTTCCGGACGTTCAAGCTTTTTGTCAGGCTTTAGCTAGGATCAAGCCTGTGTTTAAAACTGTTGCTCCACCATGGAGTTTGAACTTAGTTCTTAATGTTTTACAGGGGGTTCCGTTTGAACCCCTTCATTCCATTGATATCAAGTTGTTATCTTGGAAAGTTCTGTTTTTAATGGCGATTTCCTCGGCTCGAAGAGTCTCTGAGTTATCTGCCTTACATTGTGATTCTCCTTATCTGATTTTTCATTCAGACAAGGTAGTTCTGCGTACTAAACCTGGGTTCCTACCTAAGGTGGTCACTAACAGGAATATCAATCAAGAGATTGTGGTTACATCTTTGTGTCCTAATCCTTCTTCGAAAAAGGAACGTCTGCTACACAATCTAGATGTAGTCCGTGCCCTGAAATTTTATCTACAGGCAACTAAGGATTTTCGACAAACGTCTTCCCTGTTTGTCGTTTATTCTGGTCAGACGAGAGGTCAAAAAGCTTCGGCTACCTCTCTCTCCTTTTGGCTTCGTAGCATAATACGGTTAGCCTATGAGACTGCTGGACAGCAGCCTCCTGAAAGAATTACAGCACATTCTACTAGAGCTGTGGCTTCCACTTGGGCCTTTAAGAATGAGGCTTTTGTTGAACAGATTTGCAAGGCTGCAACTTGGTCTTCTCTTCATACTTTTTCCAAATTTTACAAATTTGACACTTTTGCTTCTTCGGAGGCTGTTTTTGGGAGAAAGGTTCTTCAGGCAGTGGTTCCTTCCGTATAAAGAGCCTGCCTGTCCCTCCCGTCATCCGTGTACTTTAGCTTTGGTATTGGTATCCCATAAGTAATGGATGATCCGTGGACTGGATACACTTAACAAGAGAAAACATAATTTATGCTTACCTGATAAATTTATTTCTCTTGTAGTGTATCCAGTCCACGGCCCGCCCTGTCACTTTAAGGCAGGTAATTTTTCCATTAAACTACAGTCACCACTGTACCCTATGGTTTTCCTTTCTCTGCATGTTTTCGGTCGAATGACTGGTAATGGCAGTTAGGGGAGGAGCTATATAGCAGCTCTGCTGGGTGAATCCTCTTGCACTTCCTGTTGGGGAGGAGTTAATATCCCATAAGTAATGGATGATCCGTGGACTGGATACACTACAAGAGAAATAAATTTATCAGGTAAGCATAAATTATGTTTTTTGCATAAATAGGTGGCCTCTCAACTGCACCTGCAGTCTATGATTAAGTGCCAGTAGGGGGCGTGAAATGCGTAAGACATTTCTTTTGTGTTGTCCCCTGTCTGGGAACGCTTCATTTTTATGTGGAACCAATACATGTATATTTTTTATTTTTACTAACTAAGTAGCGCCTCAATGAGACAGCCTTCAAACACTGATTTTAGCCCTTTTAAATATTTCACAGGCAGTCTAGTTCCTGTGACGGATCCCTTTTCAATATATCACCACAACACGACAGTTTCAATCATCAGGGCCAAATGCAGACAATAATGTGTGATTATCTTATAAGATAGGGGGCGCCCTAGAGTATATAAGTGTATCTATATAGTGAAATATTTATACAAAATGGAAAATACAAACTATCAAATCAGTAAATAATATAAAATAGATAATATAAATTAAAACAATTAGTGCAATAGAAAAAAAAGAATAGATAAAAACAATTCAAAAGAAGTGATAAGACCAATTCAAAAAAAGTCTCTGAGGAGTAGATAGAAGGTGTCAAGGCAGCAATCTGTAGAGAATCCGGCCAGGATCCTAAGAGGATGATCTATAAAACATAAGAGAGACAGATGCGCCACATGGCCCAATATTGTTTGTTCAGCAGAGTGGATGTGATTTAATGATGCCAATGCAAACTCACAATTGCTATTGTGTATTATTTGGACCTACTCTGGTCCCCTGGATTTTTGTGGATTTTTGCTGATTGCCTCCTGTGAGAACCTTGCCATAGTCTGTTGGGTGACTGTATTGATCCCTTCCTGCCTGATTAGCATCAATGGAGATGCTTTTCTAAATGTGAGTATATTTTCAAATATATACAACATCATCATCTGGTTTCAAACTGTACTAGGCCATATAGGCACCTCTGTGTCTGCTTATCTTTTTTATCATAGAAATATACCACTCTATCCAAGAGGTCGGTCTGCTGGGTGACTGTGATTGATCCCAGACTGCTTCTGTTGCACTAACTGGAGTGCTTCCAAAATTGTGAGTTTGCATTGGCATCATTAAATCACATCCACTCTGCTGAACAAACAATATTGGGCCATGTGGCGCATCTGTCTCTCTTATGTTTTATAAATAATGTGTGATGTTTTTAGAACTGTACAAGTTTATTTTTCTCCTATGTTCTGAAATCCCATCAGCTCATTTAAACAACTGCTTTTAGCCTATTATTTATCTAGAGGGGTAGGAACTTATGTGAAGCAAAGTTTTCAAAGGACTATGTTATATCAATTAAAAACATTCCAGCTCATTCTATATCTGTTTGAACCTATTGGGAAGCAGTTTGTGTTTTTTCACAGCTTAAAGGGACAGTTATAACTTTGAGATTGTAAAATGAAATGCTTAAAGGAACATGAAACTCAAAAACTTTCTTTCATGATTCAGTTAGAGAATACAATTTCTCTTGTTAAGTGTATCCAGTCCACGGATCATCCATTACTTGTGGGATATTCTCCTTCCCAACAGGAAGTTGCAAGAGGATCACCCACAGCAGAGCTGCTATATAGCTCCTCCCCTAACTGCCATACCCAGTCATTCTCTTGCAACTCTCAACAAAGATGGACGTAGTAAGAGGAGAGTGGTGTATTATAGTTAGTTTCTTAACTTCAATCAAAAGTTTGTTATTTTTAAATGGTACCGGAGTGTACTGTTTTATCAAAGGCAGCATTAGAAGAAGAATCTGCCTGTGATTTCTATGATCTTAGCAGAAGTAACTAAGATCCATTGCCGTTCTCACATATTCTGAGGAGTGAGGTAACTTCAGAGATGGAATGGCGTGCAGGTTTTCCTGCAATAAGGTATGTGCAGTAAACATATTTCTAGGGATGGAACTTGCTAGAAAAATGCTGCTGATACCGGATTAATGTAAGTTAAGCCTAAATGCAGTGATTTAATAGCGACTGGTATCAGGCTTATTAACAGAGATACATACTCTTATAAAAGTGTAATATAAAACGTTTGCTGGCATGTTTAATCGTTTTTATATATGCTTTGGTGATAAAACTTATTGGGGCCTAGTTTTTTCCACATGGCTGGCTTTATTTTTGCTAGAAACAGTTTTCCTGAGGCTTTCCACTGTTATAGTATAAAAGTTACAGTTGGTGCAGTTAAAATTACAAACTGTGACATTCAGCTTCCCTCAGCAGTCCCCTGCATGCTATAGGACATCTCTGATGGGCTCAAAAGGCTTCAAAAGTAGGAGCTGTGGCAGTTGTTATGACTGTTTAAAAAACATATTTTTCGTTTTGTTAATCTGTTTTTTGTATTAAGGGGTTAATCATCCATTTGCAAGTGGGTGCAATGCTCTGCTAACTTGTTACATACACTGTAAAAATTTCGTTAGTGTAACTGCCTTTTTTCACTGTTATTTCAAATTTTGCCAAAATTTGTTTCTCTTAAAGGCACAGTAACGTTTTTTATATTGCTTGTTAACTTTGTTTAAAGTGTTTTCCAAGCTTGCTAGTCTCATTGCTAGTCTGTACAAACATGTCTGACACAGAGGAAACTACTTGTTCATTATGTTTAAATGCCATTGTGGAGCCCCATAGGAGAATGTGTACTAAATGTATTGATTTCACCTTAAACAGTAAAGATCAGTCTTTATCTATAAAAGAATTGTCACCAGAGGGGTCTGTCGAGGGGGAAGTTATGCCGACTAACTCTCCCCACGTGTCGGACCCTTCGCCTCACGCTCGAGGGACGCACGCTAATATGGCGCCAAGTACATCAGGGATGCCCATAGCGATTACTTTGCAGGACATGGCTGCAATCATGAATAATACCCTGTCACAGGTATTAGCCAGATTGCCTGAATTGAGAGGCAAGCGCGATAGCTCTAGGGTTAGACGAGATACAGAGCGCGCGTAGATGCTGTAAGAGCCATGTCTGATACTGCGTCACAATATGCAGAACCTGAGGACGGAGAGCTTCAGTCTGTGTGTGACGTCTCTAAATCGGGGAGACCTGATTCAGAGATTTCTAATTTTAAATTTAAGCTTGAGAACCTCCGTGTGTTACTTGGGGAGGTATTAGCTGCTCTGAATGACTGTGACACATTTGCAGTGCCAGAGAAATTTTGTAGGCTGGATAAATACTATGCAGTGCCGGTGAGTACTGATGTTTTTCCAATACCTAAAAGGCTTACTGAAATTATTAGTAAGGAGTGGGATAGACCCGGTGTGCCCTTTTCCCCACCTCCTATATTTAGAAAAATGTTTCCAATAGATGCCACTACACAGGACTTATGGCAGACAGTCCCTAAGGTGGAGGGAGCAATTTCTACTTTAGCAAAGCGTACCACTATCCCGGTTGAGGACAGTTGTGCTTTTTCAGATCCAATGGATAAAAAATTAGAGGGTTACCTTAAGAAAATGTTTATTCAACAAGGTTTTATTTTACAGCCCCTTGCATGCATTGCGCCTGTCACTGCTGCGGCGGCGTTCTGGTTTGAGGCCCTGGAAGAGGCCATCCATACAGCTCCATTGACTGAAATTATTTACAAGCTTAGAACATTTAAGCTAGCTAACGCCTTTGTTTCTGATGCCATTGTTCATTTGACTAAACTAACGGCCAAGAATTCCGGATTCGCCATCCAGGCGCGTAGGGCGCTATGGCTTAATACCTGGTCAGCTGATGTGACTTCAAAGTCTAAATTACTTAACATTCCTTTCAAGGGGCAGACCTTATTCGGGCCTGGTTTGAAAGAAATTATTGCTGACATTACTGGAGGTAAGGGTCATACCCTTCCTCAGGACAGGGCCAAATCAAGGGCCAAACAGTCTAATTTTCGTGCCTTTCGAAATTTCAAGGCAGGTGCAGGATCAGCTCCCTCTACTTCAAAACAAGAGGGAACTTTTCCTCAATCTAAGCAGGCCTGGAAACCTACCCAGTCCTGGAACAAGGGCAAGCAGGCCAGAAATCCTGCTGCTGCCTCCAAGACAGCATGAAGGAGCGGCCCCCTATCCGACAACGGATCTAGTAGGGGGCAGACTCTCTCTCTTCGCCCAGGCGTGGGCAAGAGATGTTCAGGATCCCTGGGCGTTGGAGATCATATCTCAGGGATATCTTCTGGACTTCAAACCTTCTCCCCCACAAGGGAGATTTCACCTTTCAAGATTATCTGCAAACCAGATAAAGAAAGAGGCATTCCTAAGCTGCGTGCAATACCTCCTTGTAATGGGAGTGATCCATCCAGTTCCGCGGACGGAACAAGGACAAGGGTTTTATTCAAATCTGTTTGTGGTTCCCAAAAAAGAGGGAACCTTCAGACCAATTTTGGATCTAAAGATCCTAAACAAATTCCTCAGAGTTCCATCATTCAAGATGGAAACTATTCGAACCATTTTACCCATGATCCAAGAGGGTCAGTACATGACCACAGTGGACTTAAAGGATGCCTACCTTCACATTCCGATCCACAAGAATCATCATCGGTTCCTGAGGTTTGCCTTTCTAGACAGGCATTACCAGTTTGTAGCTCTTCCATTCGGGTTGGCTACAGCCCCAAGAATTTTTACAAAGGTTCTGGGCTCACTTCTGGCGGTTCTAAGACCGTGAGGCATAGCGGTGGCTCCTTACCTAGACGACATCCTGATACAGGCGTCAAGCTTTCAAATTGCCAAGTCTCATACAGAGATAGTTCTGGCATTTCGGAGGTCGCATGGGTGGAAAGTGAACGAAGAAAAGAGTTCTCTATCTCCTCTCACAAGGGTTTCCTTCCTAGGGACTCTGATAGATTCTATAGAAATGAAAATTTACCTGACTGAGTCCAGATTATCAAAACTTCTAAATGCTTGCCGTGTTCTTCACTCCATTCTGCGCCCCTCGGTGGCTCAGTGCATGGAAGTAATCGGCTTAATGGTAGCGGCGATGGACATAGTGCCATTTGCGCGCCTGCATCTCAGACCGCTGCAATTATGCATGCTCAGTCAGTGGAATGGGGATTACACAGATTTGTCCCCTCTACTAAATCTGGATCAGGAAACCAGAGATTCTCTTCTATGGTGGTTATCTCTGGTCCATCTGTCCAAATGTATGACCTTTAGCAGGCCAGATTGGACCATTGTAACAACAGACGCCAGCCTTCTAGGTTGGGGTGCAGTCTGGAACTCCCTGAAGGCTCAGGGTTCATGGACTCAGGAGGAGAAACTCCTCACAATAAATATTCTGGAGTTAAGAGCAATATTCAATGCTCTTCTAGCTTGGCCTCAGTTAGCAACCCTGAGGTTCATCAGATTTCAGTCGGACAACATCATGACTGTGGCTTACATCAACCATCAAGAGACTCACTCTTGCCACCTATCAGCAATCCATATCCCAGGGGTAGAGAACTGGGAGGCGGATTTTCTAAGTCGTCAGACTTTTCATCCGGGGGAGTGGGAACTCCATCCGGAGGTGTTTGCTCAATTGGTTCTCCGTTGGGGCAAACCAGAACTGGATCTCATGGTGTCTCGCCAGAACGCCAAGCTTCCTTGTTACGGATCCAGGTCCAGGGACCCAGAAGCGGCACTGATAGATGCACTAGCAGCACCTTGGTTCTTCAACCTGGCCTATGTGTTTCCACCGTTTCCTCTGCTCCCTCGTCTGATTGCCAAAATCAAACAGGAGAAAGCATAGGTGATATTGATAGTGCCTGCGTGGCCACGCAGGACCTGGTATGCAGACCTAGTGGACATGTCATCCTTTCCACCATGGACTCTGCCTCTGAGACAAGACCTTCTAATACAAGGTCCTTTCAATCATCCAAATCTAATTTCTCTGAGACTGACTGCATGGAGATTGAACGCTTGATCCTATCAAAGCGTGGCTTCTCCGAGTCAGTAATTGATACCTTAATACAGGCACGAAAGCCTGTCACCAGGAAAATTTACCAAAAGATTTGGCGTAAATATCTTCATTGGTGTGAATCCAAGAATTACTCATGGAGTAGGGTTAGGATTCCTAGGATATTGTCCTTCCTCCAAGAGGGTTTGGACAAAGGACTATCAGCTAGTTCTTTAAAGGGACAGATTTCTGCTCTGTCTATTCTTTTACACAAGCGTCTGGCAGAAGTTCCAGACGTTCAGGCATTTTGTCAGGCTTTAGTTAGAATTAAGCCTGTGTTTAAACCTGTTGCTCCCCCATGGAGCCTAAACTTGGTTCTTAAAGTTCTTCAAGGGGTTCCGTTTGAACCCCTTCATTCTATTGATATCAAACTTCTATCATGGAAAGTTCTTTTTCTGATGGCTATTTCCTCGGCTCGAAGAGTCTCTGAGTTATCTGCCTTACATTGTGATTCTCCTTATCTGATCTTTCATTCAGATAAAGTAGTTCTGCGTACAAAACCTGGGTTTTTACCTAAGGTGGTTTCTAACAAGAATATCAATCAAGAGATTGTTGTTCCATCATTATGCCCTAATCCTCCTTCAAAGAAGGAACGTCTTTTGCATAATCTAGACGTAGTCCGTGCATTGAAGTTTTACTTGCAGGCTACTAAAGATTTTCGCCAAACATCTCACCTGTTTGTTATTTACTCTGGAAAGAGGAGAGGTCAAAAGGCCTCGGCAACCTCTTTCCTTTTGGCTTCGGAGTATAATCTGTTTAGCATATGAGACTGCTGGACAGCAGCCCCCTGAAAGAATTACAGCTCATTCTACTAGAGCTGTGGCTTCTACCTGGGCCATTAAAAATGAGGCCTCTGTTGAACAGATTTGCAAGGCTGCGACTTGGTCTTCGTTTCATACCTTTTCAAAATATTACAAATTTGATACTTTTGCTTCTTCGGAGGCTGTTTTTGGGAGAAATGTTCTACAGGCAGTGGTTCCTTCCGTTTAAGTTCCTGCCTTGTCCCTCCCATCATCCGTGTACTTAAGCTTTGGTATTGGTATCCCACAAGTAATGGATGATCCGTGGACTGGATACACTTAACAAGAGAAAACATAATTTATGCTTACCTGATAAATTTATTTCTCTTGTAGTGTATCCAGTCCACGGCCGCCCTGTCCTTTTAAGGCAGGCCTAAATTTTAATTAAACTTCAGTCACCACTGCACCCTATGGTGTCTCCTTTCTCGGCTTGTTTCGGTCGAATGGCTGGATATGGCAGTTAGGGGAGGAGCTATATAGCAGCTCTGCTGTGGGTGATCCTCTTGCAACTTCCTGTTGGGAAGGAGAATATCCCACAAGTAATGGATGATCCGTGGACTGGATACACTACAAGAGAAATAAATTTATCAGGTAAGCATAAATTATGTTTTTAAACAACTTTCTAATTTACTTATATTATCTAATTTGTTTCATTCTCTTGGTATCATTTGTTGAAGGAGCAGCAATACACTACTGGTTTCTAACTGAACACATGGGTGAGCCAATGACAATTGGTATATATATATATATATATATATATATATATATATATATATATATATATGGAGCCTCCAATCAGCAGCTAGAACCTAGGTTCTTTGCTGCTCCTGAGCTTGCCAAGATAAACCTTTCAGCAAAGGATAACAAGAGAAGGAGGCAAATTAAATAATAGAAGTAAATTGGAAAGTTGTTTAAAATTGTATTCTCTATCTGAATCATGAAATAATTTTTTGGGGGTTTCATGATGTCTCATATCTTAAATGTGTAAAAAATTAAGGTATTTTACCTGATGTTGTTTGGCTGTTCTGTTTTCACCATGCAGATAAAAGGAAAAGAGCAGTTACTCTGGTAAGTTGATTGTAGTTTCAAATTAAAAAAATCACAGGCATACACCATAAAATGTTTTCTTTCTCACAATTGCATCAAAGATAAATGAGAATTTATTCTGTAACATATGAATCCTTATAAGAATACAATATAAATTATATATAGGGTTATCTTACACATACAGTATATTAGTTAATGGCACAAAATAGAATCCTATATTGTAAATTAAAAGTACACACAAAATGTATATGTGTCTATTGTTCATCTATATAACCCTTATTAGAAAACAGTAATTGGTCATGGGCACAGTCCCATGGGTCCTATTCTGGAAGCAAGGAAAATTGGAAAAAAGTAAAGATGATGATCTATAAGTATAAAGTAAATGTTTCAAAGGTCTTATATCTTCTTTTTATATGTTCTTCTCAAGACTGAATTGACCATGAGCAGAATTGACCATGAGAAGATGTATTGAGGAGGAATGAGTATTATTGTGTGTTCTAGATATATGGCCTCTTTTTCACACGCTTTATTTATAGTAACACTGCCTAACGTTAAAAGCCACTGCCACTGAGCCAGTTGCGGTGTGTACATGTTCCTTGTTGGTTACACAACCAATGCTTCTGGTTCAACAAGCATCACTGTTAATAATAATAATAATAATAATAATTATTATTATTATTATTATTATTGGCCTGTGTGTAAATCTCAAATCAGTAAATCATAACTTAAAGCTGCTAGATACTAGCCTGTAGTTCAAACCTTTAATTTGTAATCTTAATGAAACAATAATATATCTCATATTTTTAAACTTTTTAGGAAATATGACATACAAATGAATCTCACTCTTTATGTTCAAAGTGGGTTTTTGTTGCTTGATTGAATTTGTATCTTTTAATATTTTTCTTTTACTCTTTATTTATAACAACAACAAAAAGATCCAACACATTCATAGTATAAACTTTGAGTTGTCTGTTATATGTACGTGTTGCAACACTTCATATAGTGTGGTATCTGTGTAGCAAAGCTATTTCTATTTTCATGTTTTTTGTTTTTTTTCCATAACAATAATAAAAATAATAGAGAACATAGGTTATATTTAAATTAATTGTCATAATAGCAGTCTAATGACTGTGCAGAGTAGTCTATAATTGGAACTAATTATTAAAACATATCAAAGGGAAAGGATTCACCTATCCTTGCTGTAATATTTATCCATTTTAATAAGAAAGAAACCTAAAGAGAGTCTACTCTCTAAGTAGGTTTGACCAAATCATTATATATCATGAACTATAGATGTCTTTAAAACCAGTATCTAATCTCAACATACTGTATAACATAGAATTTGTATATTTGAAAAAAAATAAAAAAAGTTCTCTACATACCATTTGAGCCAAACACTCAATATAATATATTGATGAGTTCCTCTTTTTAATCTCTGATGCTCTTGGGGGATTACGGACTTGACAGGAAGTCTGTGCTTCTGTATCTTTTCTCTCATGTTAATTCTTCTAAAATTGGATTTATGACCTGCTAATATTGATATTTAATTCATTGGATCCTCTAATGGGAAACACCATTATAGAGGAGATTTGTGTGAAATCCGATATTGAAAAAATTGTTTCCTAGCAATAAGTATCACTAAATTTAAGAAATTTCGAAAGCAAGTAGTGTTATGTTTGTCGTGAAGAAAAAAGAATATGTTTTGATGATAATCTAATATTGGATTTAAGGATTTTTTTGAGACAAAGTTTGACTTTTCCCCACAATCCTTGTATCTTTGGTCAATCCCATAATAAATGTATAAGGTCTAGAGAGGGGGCTGAGCATTTGTTACATTTATGTAATGCCTCAGGGACCCATTTAGCATGTTTTTAGGGTGTAATGTAAACCTGGTGAACTAGTTTATTGTGCGATTCCCTGAGATATGCTGAAAGTGTTGCTTTCCCCACTAATGTAAAACTGGTGGTCAAGCATGATGTTTCTCATCCCTTGCCATTTAACTTGTATTTTCTGCATTGAAAGTTGTTTATAATGAGCTACTATCATATTGTGAAAGTGAGTTATAAAGTGAGAATCTTGTCTAGTTATGAGACATAGCCTATCAATATTATATATTGTTGTAGTAATCTTACCTGAGGAAACAAGTGACTGAACATAATGGCGACTTTAGAGATATGCAAATTTAGTAGTAATTGGTATATTAAATCTTTCTTGAAGAGTCATGAAGGAAAGAATTTGAAGTGAAATAGGGTGTAATAATTGCATTACTGTAGTAAGATTATGTGATTTCCATATCTGGAAGGCTTTCATGGTATATCCTGGCAAAAAATGTGGGTTGCCCTGTATAAGGAGGTATTTGGTTATTTGTCGATCAATACTCCAAAGTTTGTGGAGCTTTTCGCTGAATAAAATATTTTGAGCAATATTTTGGGGGTAAAGTAGATATTTTAGCATGTGGAAGAAAAGATAAATTACATGGTTTTACCATTTCTTTTTCTACAGAGGGGCAGAAATAATCAGAATGTGCCAACCATCCTAGAACTATTTTAATTAAGGTGGACCAATTATACCATTGAATATTTGGCAATTTAACACCCCCTATATCTGTGGGCATTGCTAAGCTTATTTTATTGATCCTCTGTTTAGATTGGTTCCAAATAAAGGATCCAAATAATGAAGAGATATGTTTTATATCTTTGTTATTTATCATTAGAGGAAGCATTTGCAGGGAGTACAAGATTTAAGGAAGGGTGGTCATTTTCAGTAGATGCATTCTACCCTGTTAAGAGAGTGGAAGATTTTGCCACCCACACAACAGACTTCAAATATTATCTATAGAACTAGCTATGTTTAGACAATATAATTGGGTAGGATTGATGTGTAAGTATAATCCTAAATATTTAAAATAACCTGAAGTGGTTTTAAGATTGATGTGCTGTAAAGTTGCTTTAGTTGAATTACGAAGCCATGTAACCTCCGATATATTTATGTTAATTTTGTACCCTGATATATCCCCAAATGTGTTTATAATGTCAAGTAGTATAGGTATATTTGTGAGGTGATTGCTGACATTGTGTAAAAGATCGTCAGCATATAAAGAAAGATGGGTAGTGTGATCTTTTATTTGGAGACCTTGACAATATTGTCTAATATAATTTGCTAATGGTTTGATAGCTATGTTTAACAGCAAAGGAGACAATGGACAACCTTGTCGTGTCCCTCTATTAAGCTGAAATGTAGGAGAGATTTCTCAGTTTAAGACCAGGGATGCTGACGGTTTAGTATAGAGCTGTTGTATCACATGAAAAAAAATCACCAGTTATACCAAAATTCAATAATAAAGTGTAAAGATGATCCTATTCTAGCATGTCAAATGCTTTTTCAGCATCTACAGATAGTAGGCAGGCATCTGGCATCTGTGTACAGGGGGGATTTATTATGTGTTGTCCAGTAATATGATATTATTGCTAGTATTTTCCGAATGTTAATAACAGAGGAACGTTTCTTAATAAATCCTGTCTGATCAGGATGTGTTACTGAAGGAAGAATTTTTGCTAGTCTATCTGCTAAAATTTTTGTATAGAGTTTATAATCACAATTTAAAAGTGTTATTGGTCTGTAAGAAGACGGTAGGGATAAATCTTTGTCAGATTTGGTATTTATGCAAATATTTGCATCTGTAAACCTGGGGTCTGGATTTGAATTGCCCAACAGATATTTGGTAAACAGTTGAGATAAAGTAGGAGCTATTTAATTACTAAGGCCTAGATTTAGAGTTCGGCGGTAGCCTTCAAAACCAGCGTTAGAGGCTCCTAACGCTGGTTTTGGGCGCCCGCTGGTATTTGGAGTCAGTGATTAAAGGGTCTAATGCTCACTTTTCAGCCGCGACTTTTCCATACCGCAGATCCCCCTACGCCATTTGCGTAGCCTATCTTTTCAATGGGATCTTTCTAACGCCGGTATTTAGAGTCGTTTCTGCAGTGAGCGTTAGAGCTCTAACGACAAGATTCCAGCCACCTGAAAATAGCAGGAGTTAAGAGCTTTCTGGCTAACGCAGGTTTATAAAGCTCTTAACTACTGTACCCTAAAGTACACTAACACCCATAAACTACCTATGTACCCCTAAACCGAGCTCCCCCCACACCGCCGCCACTCGATTAAAATTTTTAACCCCTAATCTGCCGACCGCCACCTACGTTATACTTATGTACCCCTAATCTGCTGCCCCTAACCCCGCCGACCCCTGTATTATATTTATTCACCCCTAACCTGCCCCCCACAACGTCGCCGCCAGCTACTTACAATAATTAACCCCTAATCTTCCGACCGCAAATCGCCGCAACCTACATTATACCTATGTACCCCTAATCTGCTGCCCCTAACACCGCCGACCCCTATATTATATTTATTAACCCCTAATCTGCCCCCCACAACGTCGCCGACACCTGCCTACACTTATTAACCCCTAATCTGCCGAGCGGACCTGAGCGCTACTATAATAAAGTTATTAACCCCTAATCCGCCTCACTAACCCGATCATAAATAGTATTAACCCCTAATCTGCCCTCCCTAACATCGCCGACACCTACCTTCAATTATTAACCCCTAAACTTCCGATCGGAGCTCACCGCTATTCTAATAAATGGATTAACCCCTAAAGCTAAGTCTAACCCTAACACTAACACCCCCCTAAGTTAAATATAATTTACATCTAACGAAATTAATTAACTCTTATTAAATAAATGATTCCTATTTAAAGCTAAATACTTACCTGTAAAATAAATCCTAATATAGCTACAATATAAATTATAATTATATTATAGCTATTTTAGGATTAATATTTATTTTACAGGCAACTTTGTAATTATTTTAACCAGGTACAATAGCTATTAAATAGTTAAGAACTATTTAATAGTTACCTAGTTAAAATAATAACAAATTTACCCGCTTGGGTTGGATGAAGATCTTGGAGCCAGGACGGATCGGTGATACCTGGATGGTGAAGACAAGGTAGGAAGATCTTCAGGGGCTTAGTGTTAGGTTTCTTTAAGGGGGGTTTGGGTTAGATTAGGGGTATGTGGGTGGTGGGTTGTAATGTTGGGGGGGGGTATTGTATTTATTCTTTTACAGGCAAAAGAGCTGAAATTCTTGGGGCATGCCCCGCAAAGGGCCCTGTTCAGGGCTGGTAAGGTAAAAGAGCTTGTAACCTTTTTAATTTAGAATAGGGTAGGGAATTTTTTATTTTGGGGGGCTTTGTTATTTTATTAGGGGGCTTAGAGTAGGTGTAATTAGTTTAAAATTGTTGTAATATTTTTCTTATGTTTGTAAATATTTTTTTATTTTCTGTAACTTAGTTCTTTTTTATTTTTTGTACTTTAGCTAGTTTATTTAATTGTATTTATTTGTAGCAATTGTGTTTAATTTATTTATTGATAGTGTAGTGTTAGGTTAATTGTAGGTAATTGTAGGTAGTTTATTTAATTATTTTATTGATAGGGTAGTGTTAGGTTTAATTATAACTTAGGTTAGGATTTATTTTACAGGTAAATTTGTTATTATTTTAACTAGGTAACAATTAAATAGTTATTAACTATTTAATAGCTATTGTACCTGGTTAAAATAATTACAAAGTTGCCTGTAAAATAAATATTAATCCTAAAATAGCTATAATATAATTATAATTTATATTGTAGCTATATTAGGATTTATTTTACAGGTAAGTATTTAGCTTTAAATAGGAATCATTTATTTAATAAGAGTTAATTAATTTCGTTAGATGTAAATTATATTTAACTTAGGGGGGTGTTAGTGTTAGGGTTAGACTTAGCTTTAGGGGTTAATCCATTTATTATAGTAGCGATGAGCTCCGGTCGTCAGATTAGGGGTTAATAATTGAAGTTAGGTGTCGGCGATGTTAGGGAGGGCAGATTAGGGGTTAATACTATTTATGATAGGGTTAGTGAGACGGATTAGGGGTTAATAACTTTATTATAGTAGCGCTCAGGTCCGCTCGGCAGATTAGGGGTTAATAAGTGTAGGTAGGTGTCGGCGACGTTGTGGGGGGCAGATTAGGGGTTAATAAATATAACATAGGGGTCGGCGATGTTAGGGCAGCAGATTAGGGGTACATAGGGATAACGTAGGTGGCGGCGTTTTACGGAGCGGCAGATTAGGGGTTAAAAAAATATGCAGGGGTCAGCGATAGCGGGGGCGGCAGATTAGGGGTTAATAAGTGTAAGATTAGGGGTGTTTAGACTCGGGGTACATGTTAGGGTGTTAGGTGCAGACGTAGGAAGTGTTCCCCCATAGGAAACAATGGGGCTGCGTTAGGAGCTGAACGCTGCTTTTTTTCAGGTGTTAGGTTTTTTTTCAGCTCAAACAGTCCCATTGTTTCCTATGGGAGAATCGTGCACGAGCACGTTTTTGAGGCCGGCCGCGTCCGTAAGCAACTCTGGTATCGAGAGTTGCTTTTGCGGTAAAAATGCTCTACGCTCCTTTTTTGGAGCCTAACGCAGCATTTGTTTTAACTCTCGATACCAGAGTTAAATTTATGGTGCGGCCAGAAAAAAGCCCGCGGAGCGTTAACAGCCCTTTTACCGCCGAACTCCAAATCTAGGCCTATGAATGTTATCATATTCAATGGGAAGACCATCTGGACCGGCAGCCTTCCCTAAGTTAGCATGTTTAATTCCTTGTAAAACTTCCTAAATCGGGATATTTAGGTTAGATAGCAATATTGTAAGATCATCTGTTCAAATTTCTTAAGTGAACATTTATAAGTGAGGAACAACGAATTATACAAGACTGATACTCAATACTCACCACACCTCTGTTTACTAATTAACAAACTGCCTATTGACATCTGCTAAGGGATGCTGAGTTACCCAACTCTCTCTTCTGCTTTCAGGTTTGTGAATTGGGTCCCTGCATTCAAAGTCTGCCAATTTCCCTGTATTTTGTGTCATTTGTACTACAAGTCTCTCTTTGATATGTGAATTGGGTCCCTGCATTTAAATCCTGCCAATTTCCCTGTATTTTGTGTCATTTGTGCCACAAGTCTCTCTTTGGTATGTGAATTGGGTCCCTGCATTCAAATCCTGCCAATTTCCCTGTATTTTGTGTCATTTGTACTACAAGTCTCTCTTTGGTATGTGAATTGGGTCCCTTCTTTCAAATCCTGCCAATTTCATTGTATTTTGTGTCATTTGTACTACAAGTCTCTTTATCGTATGTGAATTGGGTCCTTGCATTCAAATCCTGCCAATGTCCCTGTATTTTGTGTCATTTGTACTTCAAGTCTCTCTTTGGTATGTGAATTGGGTCCCTGTATTCAAATCCCGCCAATTTCCCTGTATTTTGTGTCATTTGTACTACAAGAATCTTTTTGGTATGTGAATTGGGTCCCTGCATTCAACTCCTGCCAATTTCCCCTGTTTTTTGTGTCATTTGTGTTATTTGTACATACTCTCTTTGGTATGTGAATTGGGTCCCTGCATTCAAATCCTGCCAATGTCCCTGTATTTTGTGTCATTTGTACTACAAGTCTCTCTTTGGTATGTGAATTGGGTCCCTGCATTCAAATCCTGCCAATTTCCCCTGTTTTTGTGTCATCTATATAGTAAGCCTCTCTTTTTTGCATTTGTCTGTATAATTAATTATGTATTTACCCTGCTGATATCTTGCCTTTACCTATGTGATGTTCAAACCTTGCAAATACTTGTTTTAATTCCTAAATTTATAATTTCACTAATGGTTTAAACACAGCCACCCCCAAATTATATTGTCTGTTATTTTTAACTTATCTCACCCTGAATCAAATTTTCCCAATTGGCCTTTCGACTGTCTTTGATTGCATTCAACTGAATGCTCTGGCCTATAAATGTAACACTGCTATGGGGAAAGCAATGCAGGGGTTTAGCAATGTAGGTTAGATAGCAATATCATAAGATAATCTGTTCACATCTCTTAAAGGGACATAATACTCATATGCTAAATCACTTGAAACTGATGCAGTATAGCTGTAAAAAGCTGACAGGAAAATATCCCCTGAGCATCTCTATGTAAAAAAGGAAGATATTTTACCTCACAATCTCCTCAGCTCAGCAGAGTAAGTTCTGTATAAAAAGTTATACTTTACCTGCTCCCAGCTGCAGGTAAAAAAAAAAAAAATGAAGAAATGAACAGCAGCCAATCAGCATCAGCAGTGCTGAGGTCATGAACTCTTTTACTGTGATCTCATGAGATTTCACTTAACTCTCATGAGATTTCATAGTAAGCTGAATAGGGAAATAATATGAGAGTGCACGAGGCTCATCCTTTCAGCTGACCCAGGACAAACATACTAATATGCTGCTTAGAAATCTTTTACAATGGGATGTGGTTACTGAGGAACTTTTGAGGTAAAATATCTTTCTTTTTTATATAGAGATGTCCAGGTGATATTTTCTAGTCATCTTTTTACAGCTATACTGTGTATCACTTTCAAGTGTTTAAACATTTGGGTATTATGGCCCTTTAAGTGAACATTTATAAGTGAGGAACAATGAATTATACAAGAATTTAACAAGGATTGGACAAGGGATAAGGCAAGTTCTGTTTAAATACTGAGTTTTATACACTGTCTGACTATTTTGTAAAAATGCTAAATATCTTCATATTCCTTTTTGACAACTTTGTCTGTTTAACAAACAACTTTACTCAATTACTCCTTACCCCTCACCACCTGCACTGCTCATTAGCCCATCTCTCTTAACCTCACCTTACTTCTGTATTCATGAACTTCACACATTCCTAAAGACTTTCTCTCCCACCTGCAACTCATCACAAAAACTGTCTTACTACTGCAAATCCACATCTCATGTAATTTCACTCTCCCTCTTGCTCATACTAGCTGCTGAAGAAATCTCCCCTAATTCTGGTCCCCCACATTTTCCTTGCCCTGCAAACCCATGTGTACCCTTCAATAACAAAACTCTGGTAACCCTAATCTCATTCCTCTTGCATCTAACGCCACCACCCACGTCACTTGCGCACTTTATAACTCTTGCTCTGTTTGCAACAAGCTCACTTCTATCCATGAGCTCTTTATCTCCCACTCTCTCAATCTTCTGGCTCTCACAGAAACCTCGCTCTCTCCTTCAGATACTGCTTTCTCTGCTGCACTGTCACATGGTGGTCTCCACTTCAGCCACACTCCTAGGTCTGACAATAGACAAGGAGGTGGTGTTGGTATTCTACTTTCCTCTTGTTGCACCTTTCAACAAATACATCCCTTCTCTTCCCTCACATTTTCTTCTCTCCCCTCTCTATACGTGTTGCAGTCATATACCGCCCCCCTGGCTCCGCAACTCTATTTCTAGATCACTTTGCCACCTGGCTACCTTACTTCCTTTCCTCAGATACCCCTGCCCTTATTCTCGGTGACTTCTACCTCCCTGTTGATAATCCCTCTGCCTCCTCTGCAAAACAACTTCTGCAACTCACTTCCTCTCTCGGCCTGTAACAATGGACTGACTCGTCCACTCACAAAGATGGTCACTCCCTTGATCTGATTTTCAGTTATCGATGCACTATCTAAAACTTAACAAACTCACCTTCTCTTTATGACCACCACCTCCTCACTTGTACCATCACCTACCTCCCTACAACTCTCCCTCCTTCTACCCCCACACTAAACTTCACAGAAAAGTCAAGTCATTAGAACAGCAACAGCTCACTAGCTCTCTCGAACCTCTTCTCTCTTCCATCCCCTCCTTTTCCTGTCCTGATGAATCCATCTTCCACTATAACGCCACCCTTACATCAGTCCTTGATAACCAGGCCCCACCTACCATAGCTTGGAAAACATACACGCATCCTCAGCCCTGGCATACTCCTCTGACACGGTACCTACGCAGATGTTCCCATACTGCTGAGCGACACTGGAGGAAATCTCTGAGTTCTGCTGACTTTCTTCACTATAAGTTCATCTTGACTTCTTACTATTCTGCCATTAATCTATATAAGCAACACTACTTCTCTACTCTTATCTCTACTCTTTCTTCAAACCCAAAACGTCTGTTCTCCACATTCAATACTCTTCTCTGCCCACCCCCACCTCCCACCACAACTTTTCTCTCAGCCCAAGATTTTGCAAGCTACATCAACAACAAAATTGACTCCATCAGAACTGAAATCGGCTCTCAACATACTACCGGTCTCCCACCCCCTCAAAAGCTCACAATCATCCAAAACCCACATAGCCATAAATTTAGCTCTTTTGCCCCTGTTACAGAGGATGAAGTTTCTGCCCTTATACTATTTTCCCACCTCACTACCTGTCCCCTCGACCCCATCCCCTCACAACTACTCCCCTCCCTCTCTTCTACCCTTACCCCTATACTTACACACATCTTCAACCTCTCCCTCAGCACTGGTATAGTTCCCACATCTCTTAAACTTGCATTAGTCACACCTATCCTCAAAAAACCTTCTCTCGATCCAACCTCCCCATCCAGCTACCGCCCTATTTCCCTACTAACTCTTGCCTCGGAGCTTCTTTAAAAGCTAGTATATGCATGTCTATCCCATTTCCTTACATTAAACTCCCTCCTTGACCCATTGCAATCTGGATTTTGCCCCCTTCACTCAACAGACACAGCAATTGTTAAGGTTACCAACGACCTACTTACAGCAAAATAAAAAGGCCACTTCTCTCTACTTATCCTCCTTGATCTGTCTGCAGCCTTTGATACTGTCGACCACCCTCTTTGGCTCTATACCCTACAATCCTTTGGCATCTGTGACACAGCTCTCTCTTGGTTCTCTTCCTATCTGTCTTTAGTGTAGCCTTCTCTGGGGTATCCTCTGCCCCAATACCTCTTTCTGTTGGGGTCCCGCAAGGCTCTGTCCTCGGTCCCCTTCTCTTCTCAATCTACACATCCTCACTAGGTTTCTTAATAAAGTCCCATGGGTTTCATTATCATTTGTATGCCGATGATACCCAAATCTACCTCTCTGCACCAGAATAATCTCCTTTCTGGCTAACCCGTGTCACTAACTGTCTCTATCATATCTAATCTTGGATGTCTACCTCAAGTTAAATCTCTCCAAAACTGAGCTCCTTATTTCCCCCCCTTCTTCAAAAATCTCCACCCCCCATGACTCTATAACTGTTGACAACTCCATCATTACCCCAACCTCACATGCCCGATGTCTTGAGGGTCACACTTAACTCAGATCTTTCTTTCACTCCTCACATTCAATCCTTGGCTAAAGCCTGCCTCTTCCACCTTAAAAACATCACTAAGATTAGACATTTCCTTACACAAGACACAACAAAGATTTTAATCCACTCTCTCATCCTTTCCCGTCTCGACTACTGCAACTCTATCCTCTCTGGTCTCCCTAGCTGCCACCTAGCTCCTTTACAATCCATAATGAATGCCTCTGCCAGACTCATCTTCCTTGCATGTCACTCTTCATCTGCCCCACCTCTCTACCAATCCCTTCACTGGCTTCCTATTGCCTCCAGGATCAAACACAAAATTCTCACTCTGACACACAAAGCCCTCAATTGCATTGCTTCCCCTTGCCTCTCAGACCTTGTCTCCAGATACTCTCCCTCCCGTCCCCTTCACTCCGCTCATGATCTCCTACTCTCCTCCTCCCTTGATACCTCCACACATTCCCGTCTTCAAGATTTCTCAAGACTGGCTCCCATCTTATGGAACTCTCTGCCTCGTTCCACATGAATCTCCCCTAGTTTTAAAAGCTTCAAGTGCTCCCTAAAGACTCTACTATTCAGGGACGCTTACAACCTACACTAACCTTCCTATCTCCACTGCTATCCCCTAAAACCCCATAGCATGTAAGCATATGAGCCCAGCTGTTTGTAGTTCACCTTCATAAGAGCCGACTACAACAGTGCAACTCTCGGCAGGACCCTTCACCCATTTGATCCCTATAATCGTTTTTATATACCAACCATGTTCATAGCGCTGCAGAACCTGTTGGCGCTCTACAAATACCTGCTAATAATAATAATAATAATAATAGGGGTATTTAAAGGGAAACAGTGTTCATCCGTTAATTTTGGTAATACTATTTTACTCCAAAAGATTGTTTTATCTTGTACAGTTATGTTTTGGTTAGCATATAGTGAGGTGTAAAAAGAAACAAATTATTTCATGATCTCAGGGGTACTTGTGAAACATGCGGACCTGACCTTATAAAAAGGACATTTGATTTAATAGTAGTAATCCTAACCATATTATCTAATTATTTTCCCACTTTATTACCATGATAGAACTTGCCCTGTCTGTGCATATGAAATGTTTGGTTCTGCAATCTCTCTTGCTTCAGGTTATACTATTTTTGTCTATTCTAAGCTGTAGGATGGTGTAAATATGTATTATATGCTTCCGTGAGATTTTGTAATAATAACTGAGTTGTGATTTTGTTAGTTGAGGTTTTAATGTGAGCTGTATATGCAGTAATTTTACCTTTTGTAACAACTTTTGATGTATGCCAGAATAGATCTGTATTATCTCGATGTTTGGCATTATCACTGATAAAATCTAACCAATAAGAGATAAATTGTTGTCTGAAATTAAATTTATTATATAATTTCGAGGGAAATCCAAGCTGTAAAAATAATCTTACCAAGATTACTATATTTATTTCACACATTGCCAATTCCTCTACCTATCTCTTATATTACTAAGTATCAATCTTTATTAAATAAATATATATGGCATGGAACTGCCCCTAGAGTATCTAAAACAACCCTTTACCTTTCTAAAGATAAAGGGGGTCTGGGGGCACCTTGTCTATTGAAATATAGGAGGGCGTCAATACTACAAAGAATAGTTGACTGGTGCAAAAATATAAAACAGAAAGAGTGGGTACAATTAGAGCACAATTTAATAAAAGGTAGACAATTAGGAGGCAACTGTTGGCTCCCAATAAAAACATGGCCTAAAATAATGCCCTATTTTAAAAGAATTGTTACGAACATGGAAAATCACACTTACACTTAAAAATTAAATTTCAACAATTCCATCTCCACTTACACCTATTATATTGGATGATTCTTTACAATTTAATAAATATATTGGAGAAATCAATATACTAACTTTGGAAGATTCATTACCATTCTATATATTTATGAATGAAAATACTCTAAAATCAAAATTAGAATTAACTAATAATGGGGTGAAGATATTTAACCCTTGGTTTAGATATTTTCAGCTTAAATCTTTTTTAACTACACATCCAAAGAAACATGATTTAACTAGACAAAGGTCCCCTTTTCAATTACTTTTTTCCGGGAACTTACCAACAAAAGGCACACTATCACTTATATACAAAATAATAATGACAGCTACAAATTTAGAGTTACCATCATATACTAAAGCATGGTCTCAAGATCTTATAATACCCCCTACAAGGAAAGAATGGAATATAATTTTTCAACGCCATGCCAAAACGTCAATATCAGCTGGCATACAAGAAACAAACTATAAATTACTTATGAGGTGGTACTTAACCCCTAATAAGATTAAAGCGATATTCCCTAATTCCTCTGAAAAGTGCTGGAGATAATGTGGTGAGAGAGGTACGTTGCTACATAAATGGTGGCTATGCCCAATAATATCTAATTATTGTTTTTTAATAATAACAGAGATAAATAGATTACTATCGATACAACTGCCTTTAGAACCTACAACAATTTTATTGTACAAACCAATACTAAAATTATCAGTTGTATATGATAGAGTATTATATATTCTTTTGAATAGAGCCAAACAGATAATAGCAAGACTTTGTAAACAAAAAAGAGCCCCAACGATAATGGAATGGCAATCACAAATACAATACTCAATATCAATGGA
Organism: Bombina bombina; assembly: GCF_027579735.1. Classification (NCBI taxonomy): domain Eukaryota; kingdom Metazoa; phylum Chordata; class Amphibia; order Anura; family Bombinatoridae; genus Bombina; species Bombina bombina. The sequence continues at coordinate 1,244,710,882 of NC_069499.1, forward strand.
AAAACTACATTATCAATTAACGGATCAGATGGATTTATATTATAATATGGTGAATGTTTTGCAAAAAACGTATAGGATCCCATCTGCGGTATTAGATTCAAATGAGCTTGGAGAAAACTTGAAGAAGATTGATTAAAATTCTATGCTGCTGAAGATGTTATATTATGTTATATTTTATTAGTTTAATTATTCTATGATTACAAATACCCAGAGGTGTTACTTTTTGTAAGGCTTTATATAAACTTTGTATTTCTAATTAATATGCATTATTGTTAAAAAAAAATTACCAGATGACGGCGACGGATCTCATGGAGATTTTCGGGGTCTTTTTTTTTCTACTTTTTTGGACTATTAAGAACTCTAACCGCTAGATTTAGAGTTCTGCGGCCAAACGTTAGCTACGCATGCTTTTTTTCCCCCGCACCTTTTAAATACCGCTGGTTCACAGAAGGGCTGCGTTAGGCTCCAAAAAGGGAGCGTAGAGCATATTTACTGCCACTGCAACTCTAAATACCAGTGGTGCTTACGGACGCGGCCAGCTTCAAAAACATGCTCGTGCACGATTCCCCAATAGGAAACAATGGGGCCGTTTGAGCTGAAAAAAACCTAACACCTGCCAAAAAGCAGCGTTCAGCTCCTAACGCAGCCCTATTGTTTCCTATGGGGAAACAGCTTCTAAGTCTGCACCTAACACCCTAACATGTACTCCGAGTCTACACCCCCCTAGCCTTACACTTATTAACCCCTAATCTGCAGCCCCGCTATCGCTGACCCCTGCATATTTTTTTAACCCCTAATCTGCCACTCCGTACACCGCCGCCACCTACGTTATCCCTATGTACCCCTAATCTGCTGCCCCTAACACCGCCGACCCCTATATTATATTTATTAACCCCTAATCTGCCGCCCCTAACGTCACCGCCACCTACCTACACTTATTAACCCCTAATCTGCCGACCGGACCTCACCGCTACTATAATAAAGTTATTAACCCCTAATCCGCCTCACTCCCGCCTCAATAACCCTATAATAAATAGCATTAACCCCTAATCTACCCTCCCTAACATCACCGACACCTAACTTCAAGTATTAACCCCTAATCTGCCGACCGAACCTCACCGCTACTCTATTAAATTTATTAACCCCTAAAGCTAAGTCTAACCCTAACACAAACACCCCCCTAAGTTAAATATAATTTCTCTTGTTAGGTGTATCCAGTCCACGGATCATCCATTACTTGTGGGATATTCTCCTTCCCAAGAGGATCACCCACAGCAGAGCTGCTATATAGTTCCTCCCCTAACTGCCATATCCAGTCATTCTCTTGCAAGCTCTCAACATAGCTGGAGGTAGTAAGAGGAAAGTGGTAAAATATAGTTCATTTTTTCTTCAATCAAAAGTTTATTGTTTTTAAATGGTACCGGAGTGTACTATTTTATCTAAGGCAGCATTTAGAAGAAGAATCTGCCTGAGTTTTTCTATGATCTTAGCAGAAGTAACTAAGATCCACTGCTATTCTCACAAATGTCTGAGGAGTGAGGTAACTTCAGAGGGAGAATGGCGTGCAGGGTATCCTGCAATAAGGTATGTGTAGTTAAGTTTTTCTAGGGATGGAATTTGCTAGAAAATGCTGCTGATACCGGATTAATGTAAGTTAAAGCCTAAATACAGTGATTTAATAGCGACTAGTATCAGGCTTGCTATCAGAGGTATATACTCTGATTAATGTGCAATATAAAACGTTTGCTGGCATGTTTAATCATTTTTATATATGCTTTGGTGATAAAACTTATTGGGGCCTAGTTTTTTCCACATGGCTGGCTTTATTTTTGCTTAGAAACAGTTTCCTGAGGCTTTCCACTGTTATAGTATAAAAGTTACAGTTGGTGCAGTTAAAATTACAAACTGTGACATTCAGCTTCCCTCAGCAGTCCCCTGCATGCTATAGGACATCTCTGAAGGGCTCAAAAGGCTTCAAAAGTAGGAGCTGTGGCAGTTGTTATGACTGTTTAAAAAACATATTTTTCGTTTTTTTAATCTGTTTTTTGTATTAAGGGGTTAATCATCCATTTGAAAGTGGGTGCAATGCTCTGCTAACTTGTTACATACACTGTAAAAATTTCGTTAGTTTAACTGCCTTTTTTCACTGTTATTTCAAATTTTGGCAAAATGTGTTTCTCTTAAAGGCACAGTAACATGTTTTTTTTATATTGCTTGTTAACTTGATTTAAAGTGTTTTCCAAGCTTGCTAGTCTCATTGCTAGTCTGTATAAACATGTCTGACATATAGGAAACTCCTTGTTCATTATGTTTAAAAGCCATGGTGGAACCCCATAGGAGAATGTGTACTAAATGTATTGATTTCACTTTAAACAATAAAGATCAGCTGTTATCTTTAAAAGAATTATCACCAGAGGATTCTGACAAGGGGGAAGTTATACCGACTAACTCTCCCCACGTGTCGGACCCTTTGACTCCCGCTCAAGGGACTCACGCTAAAATGGTGCCAAGTACATCAAAGACGCCCACAGCGATTACTTTGCAGGACATGGCGGCAATCATGGATAATACCCTGTCAGCGGTATTAGCGAGACTGCCTGAATTCAGAGGAAAGCGCGATAGCTCTGGGGTTAGACGTAATACAGAGCGCGCTGATGTTTTAAGGCCCATGTCTGATACTGCATCACAATATGCAGAAGCTGAGGAAAAGCTTCAGTCTGTGGGTGACGTCTCTGACTCGGGGAAACCTGATTCAGATATTCAGATATGCCGTTTCCCCCCCCTCCTATTTTTAGAAAAATGTTTCCAATAGACGCCACCACACGGGACTTATGGCAGACGGTCCCTAAGGTGGAGGGAACAGTTTCTACTTTAGCAAAGCGTACCACTATCCCTGTCGAGGACAGTTGTGCTTTTTCAGATCCAATGGATAAAAAATTAGGTTATCTTAAGAAAATGTTTATTCAACAAGGTTTTATCCTGCAGCCCCTTGCATGCATTGCTCCTGTCACTGCTGCTGCAGCGTTCTGGTTTGAGTCTCTGGAAGAGGCCTTTCAGACAGCTACTCCATTGACTGAAATACTTGACAAGCTTAGAACACTTAAGCTAGCTAATTCTTTTGTTTCTGATGCCATTGTTCATTTGACTAAACTAACGGCTAAGAATTCTGGATTCGCCATCCAGGCGCGTAGGGCGCTATGGCTTAAATCTTGGTCCGCTAACGTGACTTCAAAGTCTAAATTACTTAACATTCCCTTCAAGGGGCAGACCCTATTCTGGCCTGGTTTGAAGGAAATTATTGCTGATATTACTGGAGGTAAGGGTCATACCCTTCCTCAGGACAGGGCCAAATCAAGGGCCAAACAGTCTAATTTTCATGCCTTTGGAAACTTCAAGGCAGGTGCATCATCAACTTCCTCTGCTACAAAACAAGAGGGAACTTTTGCGCAATCCAAGCCGGCCTGTAAATTTAACCAGACCTGGAGCAAAGGCAAGCAGGCCAGAAAGCCTGCTGCTGCCTCTAAGACAGTATGAAGGAACGGCCCCCTATCCGGCAACGGATCTAGTAGGGGGAAGACTTTCTCTCTTCGCCCAGGCATGGGCAAGAGATGTTCAGGATCCCTGGGCGTTGGAGATCATATCTCAGGGATATCTTCTGGACTTCAAAGCTCCCCCCCCCACAAGGGAGATTTCACCTTTCGAGATTATCTGTAAACCAGATAAAGAAAGAGGCATTCTTACGCTGTGTGCAAGACCTCCTAATAATGGGAGTGATCCATCCAGTTCCACAGATGGAACAAGGACAGGGATTTTATTCAAATCTGTTGGTGGTTCCCAAAAAAGAGGGAACCTTCAGACCAATTTTGGATCTAAAGATCTTAAACAAATTCCTCAGAGTTCCATCGTTCAAAATGCAAACTATTCAGACAATCCTACCTATGATCCAGGAGGGTCAGTACATGACCACAGTGGATTTGAAGGATGCTTACCTTCACATACCGATTCACAAAGATCATCATCGGTTCCTAAGGTTTGCCTTTCTAGACAGGCATTACCAGTTTGTGGCTCTTCCCTTCGGGTTAACTACAGCCCCAAGAATTTTTACAAAGGTTCTGGGGGTCTCTTCTAGCGCTCCTAAGACCACGGGGCATAGCAGTGGCCCCTTATCTAGACGACATCCTGATACAGGCGTCAAACTTCCAAATTGCCAAATGTCATACAGACATAGTGTTGGCATTTCTGAGGTCGCATGGGTGGAAAGTGAACGAGGGAAAGAGTTCTCTATCATCCCTCACAAGGGTTTCCTTCCTAGGAACTCTGATAGATTCTGTAGAAATGATAGTCCAGGTTATCAAAGCTTCTAAATTCCTGCCGTGTTCTTCACTACATTCTGCGCCCTTCGGTGGCTCAGTGCATGGAAGTGATCGGCTTAATGGTAGCGGCGATGGACATAGTGCCATTTGCGCACCTACATCTCAGACCGCTGCAATTATGCATGCTCAGTCAGTAGAATGGGGATTACACAGATTTGTCCCCTCTGCTAAATCTGGATCAAGAGACCAGAGATTCTCTTCTCTGGTGGCTATCTCGGGTCCATCTGTCCAAAGGTATGACCTTTCGCAGGCCAGATTGGACAATTGTAACAACAGATGCCAGTCTTCTAGGTTGGGGTGCAGTCTGGAATTCCCTGAACGCTCAGGGATTGTGGACTCAGGAGGAGAAACTCCTCCCAATAAATATTCTGGAGTTAAGAGCAATATTCAATGCTCTTCTAGCTTGGCCTCAGTTAGCAACCCTGAGGTTCATCAGATTTCAGTCGGACAACATCATGACTGTGGCTTACATCAACCATCAAGGGGGGACCAGGAGCTCCCTAGCGATGTTAGAAGTCTCCAAGACAATTCGCTGGGCAGAGACTCACTCTTGCCATCTATCAGCGATCCATATACCAGCTGTAGAGAACTGGGAGGTGGATTTTCTAAGTCATCAGACTTTTCATCCGGGGGAGTGGGAACTCCATCCGGAGGTGTTTGCTCAATTGGTTCATCGTTGGGGCACACCAGAATTGGATCTCATGGCGTCTCGCCAGAATGCCAAGCTTCCTTGTTACGAATCCAGGTCCAGGGACCCAGAAGCGACGCTGATAGATGCTCTAGCAGCACCGTGGTTCTTCAACCTGGCTTATGTGTTTCCACCATTTCCTCTGCTCCCTCGACTGATTGCCAAAATCAAACAGGAGAGAGCATCGGTGATCTTGATGGCGCCTGCGTGGCCATGCAGGACCTGGTATGCAGACCTGGTGGACATGTCATCCTTTTCACCTTGGCCTCTGCCTCTGAGACATGACCTTCTACTACAAGGTCCTTTCAATCATCCAAATCTAATTTCTCTGAGACTGACTGCCTGGAGATTGAACGCTTGATTTTATCAAGGCGTGGCTTCTCCGAGTCAGTCATTGATACCTTAATACAGACACGAAAGCCTGTAACCAGGAAAATCTACCATAAGATATGGCGCAAATATCTTCATTGGTGTGAATCCAAGAATTACTCATGGAGTAAGGTTAGGATTCCTAGGATATTGTCCTTTCTCCAAGAGGGTTTGGATAAAGGATTATCAGCTAGTTCTGCTCTGTCTATACTTTTGCACAAGCGTCTGGCAGAGGTTCCAGACGTCCAGGCATTTTGTCAGGCTTTGGTTAGAATTAAGCCTGTGTTTAAACCTGTTGCTCCTCCATGGAGCTTAAACTTGGTTCTTAAGGTTCTTCAAGGAGTTCAAACTTTTTTTTTTTTTTTTTTTTTGGTTTTCAAAGCTTTATTGAAGAGTAAACAGAAAATACACAAAATCCGTACATCAAAAGTCATGGAATACAGGAATATTTGTACAGGTGACTCCATGGAGTTCAATTGGTTGCATAAAGATAAAGTAACAATGAGTGGGTTAGGTATAACAAAGAGTCCATTTAAGAGTCTATAAGCCCATTCATGTTCTTTTCGATGTACTCTAGCAATATTATAATTATATAACAGTATTTAGTCAGAAAAGATAATTGAGCTTCGGTCATGGGGCAACTGGCAGGCCCATGTCCGAGAAGAAAGAAAAGGAAAAGAATAATGTAGAAAAGGAAGGAGGGGAAAAAAAAAAAAAAAAAAAAAAACTCCGGAGGGGGGGGGGGGGGGGGGGGGGAGGGGTGGTAAGGAGAGAAGGGGAGAGGGGTAAGTGGGAGGAGGGGAGGAGAGGGGGGGCAGGAGGTAAGGAAGTTAAATCAGATACGTCTCTTAGAAGGAGGAGGGGGATTCCATGCCAGATCATGTTGTAGACAGCAGGTCTGTTATGCCTCCTTTGTTCATAAGGGTTTAGGCCATCAAAATGCAATCCGGCCTGCCCTGTTTCCACTTTTCCAGCATATATTCATGGATTTCTATCCTGTCGTCTCTCATGAATCTAAATCTCTCTAGTAGGAGGTATCTATCTACTTGGCCGGCCCAGTCGCTCAATGTAGGCGCGTTCACACTCTTCCAATTTTTGGGGATAAGGGATTTCGCGCTGTTTAGCATTAAGTAGAAAAGGTATTTTGTGGCCTTGTCTTTAAATTTGGGAAGGCCATGGTACAAAAGGATGCTAGGCGCTCTAGGCAAAGAGGTCCCGACCACCCCCTCCATGGCAGCCATGACTGAGTGCCAATATGATCTTACAACATCACAACCCCACCAAATGTGTAGAAGGGTACCTGATTCCCCACATCCCCGCCAACATCTTCCATCTGTCTGTTTATAGATTTTTTGTAATCTGGCAGGGGTGAGATACCATCCTGACAAGTATTTAAAGTTGGACTCCAGTATTTTTGCTGAGACTGATATCTTTACATGCGCTCTGAATATTTTCCCCCAGTCTTTATCTGTCAGGGGTAGGTTAAGTTCTCTGTTCCATTGTCGTGTGTAAGTAGGCAGTGGGGTGTCAGTATGTGAAGAAAGCAAGCGGTAGGCAATGGAGATCATATGTTTCGGTGTGTGCGGGAGTAGGCACAGGGACTCAAAGGTAGTTGGGTTCCTAGTGATGTAGTGCGGTTTTTTATGTGTCGTTAGATAATGCTGAAGTTGAGTGTGAAAGTACCAGGAAAGAGCAAGGCCGGAACCCTCCAACTCAGACCGAGTTCTACGTTTTTGATCTGTGATGAGCCGATGGAAGGATACTTGTGGCACCTGTGTTCTATCCGCCATTACTCTCTGCGTACAGGTAAAGGGTATGTCTGGATTGTTTAAGAAGAATGTGAGAGGCGAAGGGTTTGTGGAGATGTGTTGGTGTTCTATTAGCAATCTATCCCAGCATGTGAAAAACTCCCTGATGAAGGGGTAGCCGGTGATAAGTTTCGGTCTGGACTTAGGTTAGATCCACCCCAACAGTCCAATGTTCTGCCTACCTAAGATTACTCTACAGATTTGGACCCAAGTTTTATCATGAAGATTATGACACCACTCCGCTTGATGTTGCAAGAGGATGGCGCTTTTGTATAAGGCCAGGTGAGGCACCCCCAGCCCCCCCCCCCCCTGTCTTTCGGCAGGTACAGGGTCTTTCGTGCAATTCTCGGTCTCCCCCCCTCCATATAAATTCCTCCAACACATTTTGTAGTTTGTGTAAAAAATGGGACGGGAGGGGGATTGGAAGGGTCTGGAGATAATACAATATTCTGGGCAGAATATTCATTTTGATAATGCCTATTCTCCCAAGCCAGGAGATGGGTTTGTTTCTCCATGAGGAGAGATCACCCATAATCACAGTGAGCAAGTTTGTATAATTTGCCTCAAAAAGACCCTCCGCAGATGGAGTAAGGTTTATCCCTAAGTACTTTAGTTTGCGGGTTTGGATGCGTAAGGGGCACAAGGAAGACAGTTGGCTAAGTTCTTCAGGGGGGAGGTTAATATTTAGAATTTCGGATTTGGTTTTGTTTAAATGGAAGTTCGAGTGTCTACCATATTCCTCAAACTCTCGTAGTGCTTCGGGTAATGACCTGCAAGGGTCCGATAATGATAGCAGGACATCGTCCGCATACATGGACAGCTTGTGTTCTTGTTCCCCGATTTTAATTCCCCCTATCTTAGTATTGATTCTAATTCTTTGGGCCAGGACCTCCATCACCAGCACAAACAGCAGTGGCGACAGAGGACACCCCTGCCTGGTACCATTTTTTATGCTAAATGGATCAGAGAGGATATTGTTGACCCTGACTTGTGCTGAAGGGGCTGTATAAAGTGAAAAGACTCTGTGTGTGAAGGCTTTGCCAAACCCCATTTTCGACAGGACCGCCTTCAGAAACTTCCAGCTGATCCTGTCGAAGGCTTTCTCGGCGTCAGTTGATACAAAGATCGCCGGGATCTCATTCAGTTGGGCATAATTTCCAAGTAGGGTAGATTTTATGGTGTTGTCCCTTGCCTCACGGCCCGGGACAAAACCCACTTGGTCAGGGGATACTAAATTGGGTAGGAATTTATTTAACCTAGTTGAGAGGATTTTCGCGAATATCTTTATATCCACGTTGAGGAGGGAAATTGGGCGGAAGTTTTCTGGTTTATTGGTTGGTTTGCCCGGCTTAGGGATAGTCGCTATGTGAGCTAAAAGCATGGAGGGGGGAAAGCCCTGGGAGGTGTCTATAGAATTGAATAAGCGGGCCAGGTGAGGGGCCAGTACAATTTTGTAGATTTTATAATACTTGGCACTAAAGCCATCTGGGCCTGGGCTTTTGCCAGAAGGCAAGCCCTCGATGGTATGTAAGACTTCCTCAGGAGAAATGGGGGCATCCAAAACCTCTGCATCTGTCTGTGACAGAGTAGGTAAGGTGACCGAGTTCAGATATAGGCTCATATCGGGAGAGGGTTGTACATTGTCGTCCTCCAGAGAGAGGCCAGGAGAGCCCTCCAGGTTATAAAGGCCAGAGTAATATGTCCTTAGAGTTTCAGCTATACCAGGACTGCTGGTATGGGTATTGTTTGACTTGTCTACTAGTGAATGAATGTGTGATTTCAGGGTCTTCCTCTTAATAGCTCGTGCCAGCAATTTCCCCGGTTTGTCACCAAACTCATAGTATTTTTGTTGGGTCTTCAATGCCATTTTCTGGTGTTCTATTGTGTGGATGTCTTGAATGTCTTTTCTAGCTTGTGTCAGTGCAGAAAGGGTAGTACTATCTTTTGGGTCTTTTTTGTGTTTGGTTTCTAATTCTCTTATGTTAGATAGAAGGGAAGAATATCTGACGCTGGTCTGTTTCGCCAGAATGGCTTTTTGTTTGATCAGTTCCCCTCTCAGGACGCATTTATGTGCTTCCCATATTGTGTGTTTAGGGATTTCAGGTGTATCATTCAAAGTGAAATAGTCAGTCAAAGTGTTTTCAATCTTACTTCTGATTAGCTGATTATTAAGCATGAAATCATCAAGTTTCCAAATAAAGGGCCGGTCAGGTACTGTGGGCCATTTCAGTCTACAAAGAACCGGGGCATGGTCTGACCAGGTCATGGGCAGAATTTGAGTATTCAACACTGATGCCAGTGTAGACTGGTCAGTGAATATGTAATCTATTCTGGTATATACGTTGTGGGGATGTGAAAAGAATGTATAGTCTCGTCTTGTAGGGTGTAGGGTGCGCCATGTGTCGTGAACTGCAAGTTCCTCCAATCTACTGTTGCACTGTTTAATAATTCGCTGTGGAGCGGAGGCCACTCCCCTGGAGGTGTCCAGTTGAGGGTCTAGAGGCAGATTGAAGTCTCCTGCGAGGAGCAGAGCTCCCTTCAGTAGGTCCAATATTTTGTTGGTAAGTATTGACATAAATTTGTGTTGGTTTTGGTTGGGGAAGTAGGCGTTAGCCAGAGTGACTGGGCGGCCATGCAGAGTGCCCACCACTATTAAATAGTGGCCTTCTGGGTCTTTATCTATCTGCTGTGCAATAAAAGGCGTCGAGTGGCGGATAAGTATCCCCACTCCATTTCTTTTAGAGGGGCCGGATGCAAAAAAGGTCTGAGGAAATTTGGAGTGTAACCAACTCAGTTCTCTGCCTCTTTTGAAGTGAGTCTCCTGCAGGAATAATATATCGCAATTCAGCCTAGTCGCATCTCTAAGGAGATGGGACCTCTTCTCTGGTATATTAATACCCTTGACGTTTAGGGACATGATGGAAAGGTTATGAGCTGTTTGGGAGACCATTTTGTGCTTTAAGTGTTTAGTGGTGCTGAGGGTTCAATGAGCAAGGGAGAAGTGAGGGAGTGGGGAGAGAGAGGGAAAAAAAAAAGGGGGGGGAGGGTAGGAGAGAAAAGGGGAGGAGGATGAAGAAGGAAGATGGAAAAGAGAAGAGGGATGAAGATAAGTATAAAGTGAGAGATTAGTTTAGTGCAGAAACAGATTTTAGTAGTAGTAGAGAAACAATAAGAAGAAAGACTTATACAATTCCTCCAACCTATAAGAGAAAAGGATAGGAGGTTAAAGTAAAGTAAGTGTGGGGTCAGTATCTCCACACCCGGTCATTGAATAAATGTAACACATAATCTGAGAATCAACTTAGAAAATCTGAAAAACAAGTGCAAATATAAAAACAGGTACAACATTTTTCGTGAATGGAAGGCCTGAAAAACAATTACATTTACAATAACAAGTACAACATTTTTCCTATACAGATCCATGAGAGATAGGAAAAAGGCTAGTGAGGTAGCTCCCTTTATGGGGGATTTTGCTGCCTAGGCCAAGGTCTTGAGTGTGTGGGGCCTCTTTGGAAGAGTCAGGAGTAAGTCCCCCTCTTATTGGTCCCTTCACCTCTAGAGTAAATGCCCATAGGGATAAAGGGGAAACTAGATGTAGCCCCTTCTTGAGCGAATAGGGGACGGGAATAAATAGGGACCCAGCAATTCAGTTGCCTAGTGCAGTGGACAAGTTATAGTATGTAAAGTGAGCTATAGTATTGTATGAACGCTAGACATTAGATCATACAGGTCAAAATGCTCGGGAATTGAGGGTACTATGAGTTAGTATTTAACCTAAACGAAGTTACTGGGCATATGTGAGATGTCTTGCTGTAGGATCAGGGAAACTGGGAGGGCTGTGCCCTCAGGTATCTATGTCTAACTAGTATTAAACTAAGAACTACCAACCTAATTGTGTAGTTGTGTGGGGCGTCACGGAGGACCCCTGGCAGTTGCAGATGCATGGCAGTCTCCATATATAATATACTTCATTAGGCTACAAAACATATTAAATCTCAATTTAGGTAACTGTAAGGGGAAAAAGAACAATTAACAATCAAACAATAACAGTCAAACCAGGCCATTTCAGGTTACAGCGTCTCCAGTGGCATAGTCAATACAGTAGGGAAATAATAACATTCTGTACCCCTGGAATAATTGAATCTGACGCTAAAGTCTCAAAAGGCTGGATTTTTCAAGTGTCCCTTGTGCGAGAGGAGCCCCTAGAGCTTTGAGGTGTGAAGTCCTGGGGGGAAGCCCCGGAAGACTCCGGTTGCTGGATATCTATATCAAGTGTCCTGCAAAACTCAGGTAGGTCGTTTGGGGACCTGTAAATGGCCTGAGCGCCATTTTTGGAAGCCATCAAACACACCGGAAAGCCCCACTTGTATTGTATCCCATTAGCCTGGAGTTCCGAGGTGATAAATTTGAGATCCCTTCTTTTCTGTAGCGTGATTAGACTAAGGTCAGAGAAGATTTGTATAGGGATTCCTGCGTGGGTGAAGTTTTTGATGTTTCTTGCTTTTAGTGTGATTGATTCCTTATCCTTGTAGCTAAGGAACTTAACAATTATGTCTCTAGGTGGGGCCTTAGGTGGGGGCCTAGGTCTAAGGGCCCTGTGAGCTCTCTCGATAGGTATGTTTGGCGATTCAGGTGTGCCTTTCAGCGTGCGAAACAAGTCCTGCAGATAACCCTCTAAGGCCTTTGGGGAAATGGATTCAGGGGCCCCCCTTATCCTAATGTTATTGCGATGCCCCCTGTTGTCTAAATCCTCAACTTTTGAGAGTAAAAACTGAATGTGCTCCTCATGGTCACTGAGCAGTTGAGAGTTGGTGGTGACTGTTGTTTGAAGGGTTTCATGTTTGGCCTCTAAGGCCTGTACTTGCTGGGTAACCTGGGTTATGTCTTTTTTTATGTCACCAAACAGAGACCTCATTTCTGAGAGCACTTTATTAATGTCCTCTTTAGAAGAGATGGTATTGAGGTCGTGTCTTGTAAGGTATACTTGCTGTTGTGAGGTCTCTGTAATGGGTAGTTCAGCAGCCATGTGAGTGGGAGAGGGGGGTCTGGAATCTGAGGATTCTAAATTAGGTGGTGAAACTCTGAGAAAGTTAGTGAGGCTTGAGGACTTTATTCCTTTTTCAGGTTTATTACTATGCTTCCTGCTGGCCATGCTTTACAATAAATACTAAACCAGTGGGCAACAGATGAGAGTGGCAGGGAGAGCACAGTGAGATTCTGCAGCAGGCCTATTAAATGGTTCAGGCAGTTAAGCCTATATAGGCCCCACGTGGCTCTGGATAGTAGGGGTAGTGTAATCGATCTGTGATCAATGGCTTAGGGCAAAATATAAGAAGAAAGCCTCTGTTGTGCTGACTGTCTCTTGCAATGTAAGGCTTTGCCCCGGGTTGAATATTTAGTATGGAGGCTGTCTTTTCTATGTAAGCTCCGTGTTATAGGCGTGTGGAGCGTAAGGTGTGGAGCTATTTTATAAAGGAGGTCTCTTACCGGCTTCTACGGATGTTCATGCGGTCTCCGGTAGCGATTTCTTAGCCTCTGAGAGAGCCGCCATGTGTCGTCTTTCTCCGTGATGCGGTGCCGCCGCCAGCAGACAAGACCGTTGATGGTGAAGTTCAGTGAGAAGCGGCTCGCTCTATCCACCGCCGGGTCACTGTGTGAGTGTTTGCGGTCACGATGTCCTCCGAATGTAATCAAGGGAGCAGGGTTTTCTCAGCAGTCAGTTCGCCTCCTCCGTGTCGCATTAGAGAGCCGATGCAGGCTAGGCCTCAATTTGTCAGCCTCGGTGTGGGGGCATAAAAAGTACAACTCCGGGATATTTTCAGCCCTTAGGGAGGTGCAGGGTATTGTTGTAGAAAGATCAGTAATAAAAATTATCAAAACTTAGGATGTTGATAGTAAGTTATAGGTATTAACCGGGTGTGGAGCATCAGAGCCAATTTTTATGCTGCCATCACCCTGCGTGGCCAGGCTCCGCCCCCCGGAGTTCAAACTTTTATCTTGGAAAGTTCTGTTTTTGATGGCTATTTCCTCGGCTCGCAGAGTCTCTGAGTTATCAGCTTTACAATGTGATTCTCCTTATCTGATTTTCAATACAGATAAAGTAGTTCTGCGTACAAAACCTGGCTTTTTACCTAAGGTAGTTTCCAACAAGAATATCAATCAAGAGATTGTTGTTCCATCATTGTTGTTTACTCTGGACAGAGGAGAGGTCAAAAGGCTTCGGCAATCTCTCTTTCTTTTTGGCTTTGGAGCGTAATACGCTTGACTGCTGGACAGCAGCCCCCTGAAAGGATTACAGCTCATTCTACTAGAGCTGTGGCTTCCACCTGGGCCTTTAAAAATGAGGCTTCTGTTGAACAGATTTGTAAAGCGGCGACTTGGTCTTCGCTTCATACCTTTTCAAAATTTTACAAATTTGATACTTTTGCTTCTTCGGAGTCTATTTTTGGGAGAAAGGTTCTACAGGCAGTGGTCCCTTCCGTTTAAGTACCTGCCTTGTCCCTCCCTTCATCCGTGTACTTTAGCTTTGGTATTGGTATCCCACAAGTAATGGATGATCCGTGGACTGGATACACCTAACAAGAGAAAACATAATTTATGCTTACCTGATAAATTTATTTCTCTTGTGGTGTATCCAGTCCACGGCCTGCCCTGTCCTTTTAAGGCAGGTCTAAATTTAAACTACAGTCACCACTGCACCCTATGGTTTCTCATTTCTCGGCTAGTTTCGGTCGAATGACTGGATATGGCAGTTAGGGGAGGAGCTATATAGCAGCTCTGCTGTGGGTGATCCTCTTGCAACTTCCTGTTGGGAAGGAGAATATCCCACAAGTAATGGATGATCCGTGGACTGGATACACCACAAGAGAAATAAATTTATCAGGTAAGCATAAATTATGTTTTTTATCTAACGAAATAAATTAACTCTTATTAAATAAAGTATTCCTATTTAAAGCTAAATACTTACCTGTAAAATAAACCCTAATATAGCTACAATATAAATTATAATTATATTGTAGCTATTTTAGGATTAATATTTATTTTACAGGCAACTTTGTTTTTATTTTAACCAGGTACAATAGCTATTAAAGAGTTAATAACTATTTAATAGCTACCTAGTTAAAATAATTTCAAAATTACCTGTAAAATAAATCCTAACCTAAGTTACAATTAAACCTAACAATACACTATCAATAAATTAATTAAATAAAATATCTACAAATATCTACAATTAAACCTAACACTACACTATCAATAAATTAATTAAATAAAATACCTACAATTATCTACAATTAAACCTAACACTACACTATCAATAAATTAATTACATACAAATAACTACAAATACATACAATTAAATAAACTAACTAAAGTACAAAAAATAAAAAAAGAACTAAGTTACAAAAAATAAAAAAATAATTTACAAACATTAGAAAAATATTACAACAATTTTAAGCTAATTACACCTACTCTAAGCCCCCTAATAAAATAACAAAGCCCCCCAAAATAAAAAAATGCCCCACCCTATTCTAAAATACAAATAGAAAAGCTCTTTTACCTTACCAGCCCTTAAAAGGGCCTTTTGCGGGACATGCCCCAAAGAAATCTGCTCTTTTGCCTGTAAAGAAAAACATACAATACCCCCCCCAACATTACAACCCACCACTCACATACCCTTAATCTAACCCAAACCCCCCTTAAATAAACCTAACACTAAGCCCCTGAAGATCTTCCTACCTTGTCTTCCCCACGCCGGGTATCACCGATCCATCCAGAGGAGGCTCCGAAGTCTTCATCCAAGCACAAGCGAGGGCTGAAGAGGTCCATTATCGGGCTGAAGAGGTCCATCATCCGGCTGAAGAGATCCATCATCCGGCTGAAGAGATCCATCATCCGGCTGAAGAGATCCATCATCCGGCTGAAGAGGTCCATCATCGGGCTGAAGAGGGGTTAATAACTTTATTATAGTAGCGGTGAGGTCCGGTCGGCAGATTAGGAGTTAATAAGTGTAGGTAGGTGGTGGCGACGTTGGGGGGGCAGATTAGGGGCTAATAAATATAATATAGGGGTCGGCGGTGTTAGGGGCAGCAGATTAGGGGTACATAGGGATAACGTAGGTGGCGGTGGTGTGCGGTCGGCAGATTAGGGGTTAAAAAATTTAATAGAGTGGCGGCGATGTGGGGGGGCCTCGGTTTAGGGGTACATAGGTGGTTTATGGGTGTTAGTGTACTTTAGAGCACAGTAGTTAAGAGCTTTATGAGCCGGCGTTAGCCCAGAAAGCTCTTAACTCCTGACTTTTGCTGCAGCTGGAGTCTTGTCGTTAGATTTCTAATGCTCACTTCAGCCAAGACTCTAAATACCGGCGTTAGAAAGATCCCATTGAAAAGATAGGATACGCAATTGGCGTAGAGGGATCTGCGGTATGGAAAAGTCGTGGCTGGAAAGTGAGCATTAGACCCTTTCCTGACTGACTCTAAATACCAGCGGGCGGCCAAAACCAGCATTAGGACCCCCTAACGCTGGTTTTGACGGGTAACGCAGAACTCTAAATCTAGCGGTAATATTTTAAACACAAGGAAAAATACCTGGTGGACATCAGAGTCAAATCCGACTTATTATGTTCTGTGCTGTTTATCTATATTCATTTTTAAGTTGATAATTATTTGTATGTTAAAGTGTTGAATGTATAGTCTCGTCTTGTAGGGTGTAGGGTGCGCCATGTGTCGTGAACTGCAAGTTCCTCCAATCTACTGTTGCACTGTTTAATAATTCGCTGTGGAGCGGAGGCCACTCCCCTGGAGGTGTCCAGTTGAGGGTCTAGAGGCAGATTGAAGTCTCCTGCGAGGAGCAGAGCTCCCTTCAGTAGGTCCAATATTTTGTTGGTAAGTATTGACATAAATTTGTGTTGGTTTTGGTTGGGGAAGTAGGCGTTAGCCAGAGTGACTGGGCGGCCATGCAGAGTGCCCACCACTATTAAATAGTGGCCTTCTGGGTCTTTATCTATCTGCTGTGCAATAAAAGGCGTCGAGTGGCGGATAAGTATCCCCACTCCATTTCTTTTAGAGGGGCCGGATGCAAAAAAGGTCTGAGGAAATTTGGAGTGTAACCAACTCAGTTCTCTGCCTCTTTTGAAGTGAGTCTCCTGCAGGAATAATATATCGCAATTCAGCCTAGTCGCATCTCTAAGGAGATGGGACCTCTTCTCTGGTATATTAATACCCTTGACGTTTAGGGACATGATGGAAAGGTTATGAGCTGTTTGGGAGACCATTTTGTGCTTTAAGTGTTTAGTGGTGCTGAGGGTTCAATGAGCAAGGGAGAAGTGAGGGAGTGGGGAGAGAGAGGGAAAAAAAAAAGGGGGGGGAGGGTAGGAGAGAAAAGGGGAGGAGGATGAAGAAGGAAGATGGAAAAGAGAAGAGGGATGAAGATAAGTATAAAGTGAGAGATTAGTTTAGTGCAGAAACAGATTTTAGTAGTAGTAGAGAAACAATAAGAAGAAAGACTTATACAATTCCTCCAACCTATAAGAGAAAAGGATAGGAGGTTAAAGTAAAGTAAGTGTGGGGTCAGTATCTCCACACCCGGTCATTGAATAAATGTAACACATAATCTGAGAATCAACTTAGAAAATCTGAAAAACAAGTGCAAATATAAAAACAGGTACAACATTTTTCGTGAATGGAAGGCCTGAAAAACAATTACATTTACAATAACAAGTACAACATTTTTCCTATACAGATCCATGAGAGATAGGAAAAAGGCTAGTGAGGTAGCTCCCTTTATGGGGGATTTTGCTGCCTAGGCCAAGGTCTTGAGTGTGTGGGGCCTCTTTGGAAGAGTCAGGAGTAAGTCCCCCTCTTATTGGTCCCTTCACCTCTAGAGTAAATGCCCATAGGGATAAAGGGGAAACTAGATGTAGCCCCTTCTTGAGCGAATAGGGGACGGGAATAAATAGGGACCCAGCAATTCAGTTGCCTAGTGCAGTGGACAAGTTATAGTATGTAAAGTGAGCTATAGTATTGTATGAACGCTAGACATTAGATCATACAGGTCAAAATGCTCGGGAATTGAGGGTACTATGAGTTAGTATTTAACCTAAACGAAGTTACTGGGCATATGTGAGATGTCTTGCTGTAGGATCAGGGAAACTGGGAGGGCTGTGCCCTCAGGTATCTATGTCTAACTAGTATTAAACTAAGAACTACCAACCTAATTGTGTAGTTGTGTGGGGCGTCACGGAGGACCCCTGGCAGTTGCAGATGCATGGCAGTCTCCATATATAATATACTTCATTAGGCTACAAAACATATTAAATCTCAATTTAGGTAACTGTAAGGGGAAAAAGAACAATTAACAATCAAACAATAACAGTCAAACCAGGCCATTTCAGGTTACAGCGTCTCCAGTGGCATAGTCAATACAGTAGGGAAATAATAACATTCTGTACCCCTGGAATAATTGAATCTGACGCTAAAGTCTCAAAAGGCTGGATTTTTCAAGTGTCCCTTGTGCGAGAGGAGCCCCTAGAGCTTTGAGGTGTGAAGTCCTGGGGGGAAGCCCCGGAAGACTCCGGTTGCTGGATATCTATATCAAGTGTCCTGCAAAACTCAGGTAGGTCGTTTGGGGACCTGTAAATGGCCTGAGCGCCATTTTTGGAAGCCATCAAACACACCGGAAAGCCCCACTTGTATTGTATCCCATTAGCCTGGAGTTCCGAGGTGATAAATTTGAGATCCCTTCTTTTCTGTAGCGTGATTAGACTAAGGTCAGAGAAGATTTGTATAGGGATTCCTGCGTGGGTGAAGTTTTTGATGTTTCTTGCTTTTAGTGTGATTGATTCCTTATCCTTGTAGCTAAGGAACTTAACAATTATGTCTCTAGGTGGGGCCTTAGGTGGGGGCCTAGGTCTAAGGGCCCTGTGAGCTCTCTCGATAGGTATGTTTGGCGATTCAGGTGTGCCTTTCAGCGTGCGAAACAAGTCCTGCAGATAACCCTCTAAGGCCTTTGGGGAAATGGATTCAGGGGCCCCCCTTATCCTAATGTTATTGCGATGCCCCCTGTTGTCTAAATCCTCAACTTTTGAGAGTAAAAACTGAATGTGCTCCTCATGGTCACTGAGCAGTTGAGAGTTGGTGGTGACTGTTGTTTGAAGGGTTTCATGTTTGGCCTCTAAGGCCTGTACTTGCTGGGTAACCTGGGTTATGTCTTTTTTTATGTCACCAAACAGAGACCTCATTTCTGAGAGCACTTTATTAATGTCCTCTTTAGAAGAGATGGTATTGAGGTCGTGTCTTGTAAGGTATACTTGCTGTTGTGAGGTCTCTGTAATGGGTAGTTCAGCAGCCATGTGAGTGGGAGAGGGGGGTCTGGAATCTGAGGATTCTAAATTAGGTGGTGAAACTCTGAGAAAGTTAGTGAGGCTTGAGGACTTTATTCCTTTTTCAGGTTTATTACTATGCTTCCTGCTGGCCATGCTTTACAATAAATACTAAACCAGTGGGCAACAGATGAGAGTGGCAGGGAGAGCACAGTGAGATTCTGCAGCAGGCCTGTTAAATGGTTCAGGCAGTTAAGCCTATATAGGCCCCACGTGGCTCTGGATAGTAGGGGTAGTGTAATCGATCTGTGATCAATGGCTTAGGGCAAAATATAAGAAGAAAGCCTCTGTTGTGCTGACTGTCTCTTGCAATGTAAGGCTTTGCCCCGGGTTGAATATTTAGTATGGAGGCTGTCTTTTCTATGTAAGCTCCGTGTTATAGGCGTGTGGAGCGTAAGGTGTGGAGCTATTTTATAAAGGAGGTCTCTTACCGGCTTCTACGGATGTTCATGCGGTCTCCGGTAGCGATTTCTTAGCCTCTGAGAGAGCCGCCATGTGTCGTCTTTCTCCGTGATGCGGTGCCGCCGCCAGCAGACAAGACCGTTGATGGTGAAGTTCAGTGAGAAGCGGCTCGCTCTATCCACCGCCGGGTCACTGTGTGAGTGTTTGCGGTCACGATGTCCTCCGAATGTAATCAAGGGAGCAGGGTTTTCTCAGCAGTCAGTTCGCCTCCTCCGTGTCGCATTAGAGAGCCGATGCAGGCTAGGCCTCAATTTGTCAGCCTCGGTGTGGGGGCATAAAAAGTACAACTCCGGGATATTTTCAGCCCTTAGGGAGGTGCAGGGTATTGTTGTAGAAAGATCAGTAATAAAAATTATCAAAACTTAGGATGTTGATAGTAAGTTATAGGTATTAACCGGGTGTGGAGCATCAGAGCCAATTTTTATGCTGCCATCACCCTGCGTGGCCAGGCTCCGCCCCCCGGAGTTCAAACTTTTATCTTGGAAAGTTCTGTTTTTGATGGCTATTTCCTCGGCTCGCAGAGTCTCTGAGTTATCAGCTTTACAATGTGATTCTCCTTATCTGATTTTCAATACAGATAAAGTAGTTCTGCGTACAAAACCTGGCTTTTTACCTAAGGTAGTTTCCAACAAGAATATCAATCAAGAGATTGTTGTTCCATCATTGTTGTTTACTCTGGACAGAGGAGAGGTCAAAAGGCTTCGGCAATCTCTCTTTCTTTTTGGCTTTGGAGCGTAATACGCTTGACTGCTGGACAGCAGCCCCCTGAAAGGATTACAGCTCATTCTACTAGAGCTGTGGCTTCCACCTGGGCCTTTAAAAATGAGGCTTCTGTTGAACAGATTTGTAAAGCGGCGACTTGGTCTTCGCTTCATACCTTTTCAAAATTTTACAAATTTGATACTTTTGCTTCTTCGGAGTCTATTTTTGGGAGAAAGGTTCTACAGGCAGTGGTCCCTTCCGTTTAAGTACCTGCCTTGTCCCTCCCTTCATCCGTGTACTTTAGCTTTGGTATTGGTATCCCACAAGTAATGGATGATCCGTGGACTGGATACACCTAACAAGAGAAAACATAATTTATGCTTACCTGATAAATTTATTTCTCTTGTGGTGTATCCAGTCCACGGCCTGCCCTGTCCTTTTAAGGCAGGTCTAAATTTAAACTACAGTCACCACTGCACCCTATGGTTTCTCATTTCTCGGCTAGTTTCGGTCGAATGACTGGATATGGCAGTTAGGGGAGGAGCTATATAGCAGCTCTGCTGTGGGTGATCCTCTTGCAACTTCCTGTTGGGAAGGAGAATATCCCACAAGTAATGGATGATCCGTGGACTGGATACACCACAAGAGAAATAAATTTATCAGGTAAGCATAAATTATGTTTTTTATCTAACGAAATAAATTAACTCTTATTAAATAAAGTATTCCTATTTAAAGCTAAATACTTACCTGTAAAATAAACCCTAATATAGCTACAATATAAATTATAATTATATTGTAGCTATTTTAGGATTAATATTTATTTTACAGGCAACTTTGTTTTTATTTTAACCAGGTACAATAGCTATTAAAGAGTTAATAACTATTTAATAGCTACCTAGTTAAAATAATTTCAAAATTACCTGTAAAATAAATCCTAACCTAAGTTACAATTAAACCTAACAATACACTATCAATAAATTAATTAAATAAAATATCTACAAATATCTACAATTAAACCTAACACTACACTATCAATAAATTAATTAAATAAAATACCTACAATTATCTACAATTAAACCTAACACTACACTATCAATAAATTAATTACATACAAATAACTACAAATACATACAATTAAATAAACTAACTAAAGTACAAAAAATAAAAAAAGAACTAAGTTACAAAAAATAAAAAAATAATTTACAAACATTAGAAAAATATTACAACAATTTTAAGCTAATTACACCTACTCTAAGCCCCCTAATAAAATAACAAAGCCCCCCAAAATAAAAAAATGCCCCACCCTATTCTAAAATACAAATAGAAAAGCTCTTTTACCTTACCAGCCCTTAAAAGGGCCTTTTGCGGGACATGCCCCAAAGAAATCTGCTCTTTTGCCTGTAAAGAAAAACATACAATACCCCCCCCAACATTACAACCCACCACTCACATACCCTTAATCTAACCCAAACCCCCCTTAAATAAACCTAACACTAAGCCCCTGAAGATCTTCCTACCTTGTCTTCCCCACGCCGGGTATCACCGATCCATCCAGAGGAGGCTCCGAAGTCTTCATCCAAGCACAAGCGAGGGCTGAAGAGGTCCATTATCGGGCTGAAGAGGTCCATCATCCGGCTGAAGAGATCCATCATCCGGCTGAAGAGATCCATCATCCGGCTGAAGAGATCCATCATCCGGCTGAAGAGGTCCATCATCGGGCTGAAGAGGGGTTAATAACTTTATTATAGTAGCGGTGAGGTCCGGTCGGCAGATTAGGAGTTAATAAGTGTAGGTAGGTGGTGGCGACGTTGGGGGGGCAGATTAGGGGCTAATAAATATAATATAGGGGTCGGCGGTGTTAGGGGCAGCAGATTAGGGGTACATAGGGATAACGTAGGTGGCGGTGGTGTGCGGTCGGCAGATTAGGGGTTAAAAAATTTAATAGAGTGGCGGCGATGTGGGGGGGCCTCGGTTTAGGGGTACATAGGTGGTTTATGGGTGTTAGTGTACTTTAGAGCACAGTAGTTAAGAGCTTTATGAGCCGGCGTTAGCCCAGAAAGCTCTTAACTCCTGACTTTTGCTGCAGCTGGAGTCTTGTCGTTAGATTTCTAATGCTCACTTCAGCCAAGACTCTAAATACCGGCGTTAGAAAGATCCCATTGAAAAGATAGGATACGCAATTGGCGTAGAGGGATCTGCGGTATGGAAAAGTCGTGGCTGGAAAGTGAGCATTAGACCCTTTCCTGACTGACTCTAAATACCAGCGGGCGGCCAAAACCAGCATTAGGACCCCCTAACGCTGGTTTTGACGGGTAACGCAGAACTCTAAATCTAGCGGTAATATTTTAAACACAAGGAAAAATACCTGGTGGACATCAGAGTCAAATCCGACTTATTATGTTCTGTGCTGTTTATCTATATTCATTTTTAAGTTGATAATTATTTGTATGTTAAAGTGTTGAATGTATAGTCTCGTCTTGTAGGGTGTAGGGTGCGCCATGTGTCGTGAACTGCAAGTTCCTCCAATCTACTGTTGCACTGTTTAATAATTCGCTGTGGAGCGGAGGCCACTCCCCTGGAGGTGTCCAGTTGAGGGTCTAGAGGCAGATTGAAGTCTCCTGCGAGGAGCAGAGCTCCCTTCAGTAGGTCCAATATTTTGTTGGTAAGTATTGACATAAATTTGTGTTGGTTTTGGTTGGGGAAGTAGGCGTTAGCCAGAGTGACTGGGCGGCCATGCAGAGTGCCCACCACTATTAAATAGTGGCCTTCTGGGTCTTTATCTATCTGCTGTGCAATAAAAGGCGTCGAGTGGCGGATAAGTATCCCCACTCCATTTCTTTTAGAGGGGCCGGATGCAAAAAAGGTCTGAGGAAATTTGGAGTGTAACCAACTCAGTTCTCTGCCTCTTTTGAAGTGAGTCTCCTGCAGGAATAATATATCGCAATTCAGCCTAGTCGCATCTCTAAGGAGATGGGACCTCTTCTCTGGTATATTAATACCCTTGACGTTTAGGGACATGATGGAAAGGTTATGAGCTGTTTGGGAGACCATTTTGTGCTTTAAGTGTTTAGTGGTGCTGAGGGTTCAATGAGCAAGGGAGAAGTGAGGGAGTGGGGAGAGAGAGGGAAAAAAAAAAGGGGGGGGAGGGTAGGAGAGAAAAGGGGAGGAGGATGAAGAAGGAAGATGGAAAAGAGAAGAGGGATGAAGATAAGTATAAAGTGAGAGATTAGTTTAGTGCAGAAACAGATTTTAGTAGTAGTAGAGAAACAATAAGAAGAAAGACTTATACAATTCCTCCAACCTATAAGAGAAAAGGATAGGAGGTTAAAGTAAAGTAAGTGTGGGGTCAGTATCTCCACACCCGGTCATTGAATAAATGTAACACATAATCTGAGAATCAACTTAGAAAATCTGAAAAACAAGTGCAAATATAAAAACAGGTACAACATTTTTCGTGAATGGAAGGCCTGAAAAACAATTACATTTACAATAACAAGTACAACATTTTTCCTATACAGATCCATGAGAGATAGGAAAAAGGCTAGTGAGGTAGCTCCCTTTATGGGGGATTTTGCTGCCTAGGCCAAGGTCTTGAGTGTGTGGGGCCTCTTTGGAAGAGTCAGGAGTAAGTCCCCCTCTTATTGGTCCCTTCACCTCTAGAGTAAATGCCCATAGGGATAAAGGGGAAACTAGATGTAGCCCCTTCTTGAGCGAATAGGGGACGGGAATAAATAGGGACCCAGCAATTCAGTTGCCTAGTGCAGTGGACAAGTTATAGTATGTAAAGTGAGCTATAGTATTGTATGAACGCTAGACATTAGATCATACAGGTCAAAATGCTCGGGAATTGAGGGTACTATGAGTTAGTATTTAACCTAAACGAAGTTACTGGGCATATGTGAGATGTCTTGCTGTAGGATCAGGGAAACTGGGAGGGCTGTGCCCTCAGGTATCTATGTCTAACTAGTATTAAACTAAGAACTACCAACCTAATTGTGTAGTTGTGTGGGGCGTCACGGAGGACCCCTGGCAGTTGCAGATGCATGGCAGTCTCCATATATAATATACTTCATTAGGCTACAAAACATATTAAATCTCAATTTAGGTAACTGTAAGGGGAAAAAGAACAATTAACAATCAAACAATAACAGTCAAACCAGGCCATTTCAGGTTACAGCGTCTCCAGTGGCATAGTCAATACAGTAGGGAAATAATAACATTCTGTACCCCTGGAATAATTGAATCTGACGCTAAAGTCTCAAAAGGCTGGATTTTTCAAGTGTCCCTTGTGCGAGAGGAGCCCCTAGAGCTTTGAGGTGTGAAGTCCTGGGGGGAAGCCCCGGAAGACTCCGGTTGCTGGATATCTATATCAAGTGTCCTGCAAAACTCAGGTAGGTCGTTTGGGGACCTGTAAATGGCCTGAGCGCCATTTTTGGAAGCCATCAAACACACCGGAAAGCCCCACTTGTATTGTATCCCATTAGCCTGGAGTTCCGAGGTGATAAATTTGAGATCCCTTCTTTTCTGTAGCGTGATTAGACTAAGGTCAGAGAAGATTTGTATAGGGATTCCTGCGTGGGTGAAGTTTTTGATGTTTCTTGCTTTTAGTGTGATTGATTCCTTATCCTTGTAGCTAAGGAACTTAACAATTATGTCTCTAGGTGGGGCCTTAGGTGGGGGCCTAGGTCTAAGGGCCCTGTGAGCTCTCTCGATAGGTATGTTTGGCGATTCAGGTGTGCCTTTCAGCGTGCGAAACAAGTCCTGCAGATAACCCTCTAAGGCCTTTGGGGAAATGGATTCAGGGGCCCCCCTTATCCTAATGTTATTGCGATGCCCCCTGTTGTCTAAATCCTCAACTTTTGAGAGTAAAAACTGAATGTGCTCCTCATGGTCACTGAGCAGTTGAGAGTTGGTGGTGACTGTTGTTTGAAGGGTTTCATGTTTGGCCTCTAAGGCCTGTACTTGCTGGGTAACCTGGGTTATGTCTTTTTTTATGTCACCAAACAGAGACCTCATTTCTGAGAGCACTTTATTAATGTCCTCTTTAGAAGAGATGGTATTGAGGTCGTGTCTTGTAAGGTATACTTGCTGTTGTGAGGTCTCTGTAATGGGTAGTTCAGCAGCCATGTGAGTGGGAGAGGGGGGTCTGGAATCTGAGGATTCTAAATTAGGTGGTGAAACTCTGAGAAAGTTAGTGAGGCTTGAGGACTTTATTCCTTTTTCAGGTTTATTACTATGCTTCCTGCTGGCCATGCTTTACAATAAATACTAAACCAGTGGGCAACAGATGAGAGTGGCAGGGAGAGCACAGTGAGATTCTGCAGCAGGCCTGTTAAATGGTTCAGGCAGTTAAGCCTATATAGGCCCCACGTGGCTCTGGATAGTAGGGGTAGTGTAATCGATCTGTGATCAATGGCTTAGGGCAAAATATAAGAAGAAAGCCTCTGTTGTGCTGACTGTCTCTTGCAATGTAAGGCTTTGCCCCGGGTTGAATATTTAGTATGGAGGCTGTCTTTTCTATGTAAGCTCCGTGTTATAGGCGTGTGGAGCGTAAGGTGTGGAGCTATTTTATAAAGGAGGTCTCTTACCGGCTTCTACGGATGTTCATGCGGTCTCCGGTAGCGATTTCTTAGCCTCTGAGAGAGCCGCCATGTGTCGTCTTTCTCCGTGATGCGGTGCCGCCGCCAGCAGACAAGACCGTTGATGGTGAAGTTCAGTGAGAAGCGGCTCGCTCTATCCACCGCCGGGTCACTGTGTGAGTGTTTGCGGTCACGATGTCCTCCGAATGTAATCAAGGGAGCAGGGTTTTCTCAGCAGTCAGTTCGCCTCCTCCGTGTCGCATTAGAGAGCCGATGCAGGCTAGGCCTCAATTTGTCAGCCTCGGTGTGGGGGCATAAAAAGTACAACTCCGGGATATTTTCAGCCCTTAGGGAGGTGCAGGGTATTGTTGTAGAAAGATCAGTAATAAAAATTATCAAAACTTAGGATGTTGATAGTAAGTTATAGGTATTAACCGGGTGTGGAGCATCAGAGCCAATTTTTATGCTGCCATCACCCTGCGTGGCCAGGCTCCGCCCCCCGGAGTTCAAACTTTTATCTTGGAAAGTTCTGTTTTTGATGGCTATTTCCTCGGCTCGCAGAGTCTCTGAGTTATCAGCTTTACGATGTGATTCTCCTTATCTGATTTTCAATACAGATAAAGTAGTTCTGCGTACAAAACCTGGCTTTTTACCTAAGGTAGTTTCCAACAAGAATATCAATCAAGAGATTGTTGTTCCATCATTGTTGTTTACTCTGGACAGAGGAGAGGTCAAAAGGCTTCGGCAATCTCTCTTTCTTTTTGGCTTTGGAGCGTAATACGCTTGACTGCTGGACAGCAGCCCCCTGAAAGGATTACAGCTCATTCTACTAGAGCTGTGGCTTCCACCTGGGCCTTTAAAAATGAGGCTTCTGTTGAACAGATTTGTAAAGCGGCGACTTGGTCTTCGCTTCATACCTTTTCAAAATTTTACAAATTTGATACTTTTGCTTCTTCGGAGTCTATTTTTGGGAGAAAGGTTCTACAGGCAGTGGTCCCTTCCGTTTAAGTACCTGCCTTGTCCCTCCCTTCATCCGTGTACTTTAGCTTTGGTATTGGTATCCCACAAGTAATGGATGATCCGTGGACTGGATACACCTAACAAGAGAAAACATAATTTATGCTTACCTGATAAATTTATTTCTCTTGTGGTGTATCCAGTCCACGGCCTGCCCTGTCCTTTTAAGGCAGGTCTAAATTTAAACTACAGTCACCACTGCACCCTATGGTTTCTCATTTCTCGGCTAGTTTCGGTCGAATGACTGGATATGGCAGTTAGGGGAGGAGCTATATAGCAGCTCTGCTGTGGGTGATCCTCTTGCAACTTCCTGTTGGGAAGGAGAATATCCCACAAGTAATGGATGATCCGTGGACTGGATACACCACAAGAGAAATAAATTTATCAGGTAAGCATAAATTATGTTTTTTATCTAACGAAATAAATTAACTCTTATTAAATAAAGTATTCCTATTTAAAGCTAAATACTTACCTGTAAAATAAACCCTAATATAGCTACAATATAAATTATAATTATATTGTAGCTATTTTAGGATTAATATTTATTTTACAGGCAACTTTGTTTTTATTTTAACCAGGTACAATAGCTATTAAAGAGTTAATAACTATTTAATAGCTACCTAGTTAAAATAATTTCAAAATTACCTGTAAAATAAATCCTAACCTAAGTTACAATTAAACCTAACAATACACTATCAATAAATTAATTAAATAAAATATCTACAAATATCTACAATTAAACCTAACACTACACTATCAATAAATTAATTAAATAAAATACCTACAATTATCTACAATTAAACCTAACACTACACTATCAATAAATTAATTACATACAAATAACTACAAATACATACAATTAAATAAACTAACTAAAGTACAAAAAATAAAAAAAGAACTAAGTTACAAAAAATAAAAAAATAATTTACAAACATTAGAAAAATATTACAACAATTTTAAGCTAATTACACCTACTCTAAGCCCCCTAATAAAATAACAAAGCCCCCCAAAATAAAAAAATGCCCCACCCTATTCTAAAATACAAATAGAAAAGCTCTTTTACCTTACCAGCCCTTAAAAGGGCCTTTTGCGGGACATGCCCCAAAGAAATCTGCTCTTTTGCCTGTAAAGAAAAACATACAATACCCCCCCCAACATTACAACCCACCACTCACATACCCTTAATCTAACCCAAACCCCCCTTAAATAAACCTAACACTAAGCCCCTGAAGATCTTCCTACCTTGTCTTCCCCACGCCGGGTATCACCGATCCATCCAGAGGAGGCTCCGAAGTCTTCATCCAAGCACAAGCGAGGGCTGAAGAGGTCCATTATCGGGCTGAAGAGGTCCATCATCCGGCTGAAGAGATCCATCATCCGGCTGAAGAGATCCATCATCCGGCTGAAGAGATCCATCATCCGGCTGAAGAGGTCCATCATCGGGCTGAAGAGGGGTTAATAACTTTATTATAGTAGCGGTGAGGTCCGGTCGGCAGATTAGGAGTTAATAAGTGTAGGTAGGTGGTGGCGACGTTGGGGGGGCAGATTAGGGGCTAATAAATATAATATAGGGGTCGGCGGTGTTAGGGGCAGCAGATTAGGGGTACATAGGGATAACGTAGGTGGCGGTGGTGTGCGGTCGGCAGATTAGGGGTTAAAAAATTTAATAGAGTGGCGGCGATGTGGGGGGGCCTCGGTTTAGGGGTACATAGGTGGTTTATGGGTGTTAGTGTACTTTAGAGCACAGTAGTTAAGAGCTTTATGAGCCGGCGTTAGCCCAGAAAGCTCTTAACTCCTGACTTTTGCTGCAGCTGGAGTCTTGTCGTTAGATTTCTAATGCTCACTTCAGCCAAGACTCTAAATACCGGCGTTAGAAAGATCCCATTGAAAAGATAGGATACGCAATTGGCGTAGAGGGATCTGCGGTATGGAAAAGTCGTGGCTGGAAAGTGAGCATTAGACCCTTTCCTGACTGACTCTAAATACCAGCGGGCGGCCAAAACCAGCATTAGGACCCCCTAACGCTGGTTTTGACGGGTAACGCAGAACTCTAAATCTAGCGGTAATATTTTAAACACAAGGAAAAATACCTGGTGGACATCAGAGTCAAATCCGACTTATTATGTTCTGTGCTGTTTATCTATATTCATTTTTAAGTTGATAATTATTTGTATGTTAAAGTGTTGAATAAAGCCTTAAAAAAAAAAAATATGAGGGAAATCTCCAGGTCTTTCTCCCAGAAGCTTTTTTCACAGGTTCTAAAGTTAGACTTATTGAGGCATGGTCTGAAAGAGTAATTGGTTTAATAGAAGAACCAGTTATGTTACGTGAAATGAAAGAGTATAGTGAGATTTAAAGATACAAGTGTAGTCCCTTTGATCTGGATTATGCAATCTCCAAAGATCCAGTAGTCCCAGCCTTTCCTTAAATTCAGCAATAAGTCTAGTTTCTCTTTTTTATCTCTGAGTTCGCCTACTCTTATTTCTTGATTGTGTGGGATCTAAAAATCTGTCAATAGTATTCGTTTGAGCTAAATTAAAATCACCGTCCAAAATAATAGGGTACTCACTGCATTGTGCAAGGATAGATTGCAAGGTATGCCAAAATCGATATGTATATTAGTGATGATATGGCGTCCTTTACTATCTACAATTGTGTCAGTAAATGTTACTGGAGGACCTTTTCTGACCAGTATTGCGGCTCCTCTCATTCTGCCTTCTGTTGGAGTGTATCAAATTTGTCCCACCCATCATATTTTTAATGTGTCATGTTCTTTTTGAGATAAGTGGGTTTCTTGTAAAAGTGCTATATCTGTGTGAATGGATTTAAGGTATACCTCCTACATGCCAGGATACTATATTATATTTCAAAGCCATGTTATAATATCTAGGGCTATTATGATATGACTGATAAAGTATTTATTAGAACAAGAAAAATTATCCTGATCTAATAAGAATAAGACATGTGATGTACTTTTGTTTTCTCTATCATGTATTCTCACAATGTTACTGGTTTGAGCATTATAGTTTAATATATCCAACCTAGATGTAATGCATAGATGTAAAAAATGCATAGTACTCACAGTTTAACAAATAGATAAGTTCTAACCAGAGCAAGTATCTACGCCATCCTAAAGATAGAAGAGAATAAACATAATATTTATATGTGAAATATAAAAACATGGTGACAAAAGTGTTGAACTTACAAGTGTCTGACTAATAAGTGTACAACAAATAAAGTGACAATCTTAAGATTATTAAAAACAGTATTGAAAGTGATAGCAGCTATTGTAAATATTTCCACTAGAATTGACCAATATATTAGATTTCTAGAGGTGAACTAACTCCTAAAATACCAATTAAGTGGGATATAACATCTATAAAGAGAGGTACTAAAAAAAATAGGATTAAATTTAAACTTAAAGTGAAACACAAAAAATAAATAAAAAAGTATGCCAAATGTGCAAAATAACAAATTGAATCATGCTATAAGTGTTTTGCATTAGTTCTGTTTTTTTAGTTTTTCTTCAAAAGCTTATACAGCAACATTTTCTCATGCTGCTTGTTGTTTCTCCATTTCTAAGTATGTTTGGATTTCTTGGGGGAGTGAAAGAGTTTAAAGGGACATTCCAGTCAAAATTTAAATGCACATAGATTAATTACATCTTTGAATAGAAACATATTTGCAATATACATGTATTAGCAAAAATGCTTCTAGTAAAAGTTATCATTGTTTTAGTGTTAACATTTTTCTTTGCACGTGCACGTGAAGTATAGCTAGATATTGTCACTGCACCCACATTTTAAATACTGCAGCTGCTCAGATCATCACTGGGGCTTGTATCATGTCAGCAATTAACAAATTGAATCATTACCAGATGGTACAAGCACCTAAGGCTCTCTGAGCAAGTACTGTGGTTAAAATGCTGGTGCACGTTGCATATGTAAATACTCTTTTAAAACAGTTATAGCTTTTATTAGAAGCATTTTTGCTAATACATGTATATTACAGAAATGCTTCTGTTCAATACTGAAATGCATCCATGTGGTTTCCAATTTTGGCTGGAATATCCCTTTAACGCCTTCAGGAGTTTGCAGCCTGAGTTTGTCAGGGTAGTGAAATGCCACTTGTCTGCCTTTTTCATACAGCCGACAATAATAAGGAGCAAAGTCCTTCTGAAGATTGAGCACCTCAGCGGAACAATCTTGAAATAACAGGAGTTTCTTCCCCTCATAAAAGACATTTGAATTTTGTGTTCTGTAGGCTCGTAGTAGTGCAGGTTTGTCTTGGTAATTAAGGCATTTAAATATGACCAGGCGAGGTCTAAAAGATGGTGCAGTATCCAGACCTTTTTTCTGGTCCGATTCGGTGTGCCAATTCTACTTCTAATGGAAGATGGTCTGGGTTTATACCTAGGAGTCTAGGAAACATCAATGCCGTGAACTCCAACACATCTTTATTTTTTATGGTTTCTAGAACTCCAACTATACGGAGATTATTGCGCCTGCTTTGGTTTTCAAGATCTTCTACCTTGTTTTGTAATACTTGATTTTGTCGTAAAAGTTGTCTTCTATATCAGATATTCTCTGTTCTGCCTGATTAAGTCTTGTTAAAAACTGGAGCACTTACATCTAGATTTAGAGTTTTGTGGCCGAAGGGGTGCGTTAGCTACACATCTTTTTTTTCTAGCGCTGCTTCTAAACAACGCTGGTAGTTCTCTGAAGGGCTGCGTTAGGCTCCAAAAATGGAGCGTTGAGCTGAATTTACCGCCACTTCAACCCTCAATACCAGAGTTGCTTACGGTAGCAGCTAGCTGGAAAAACGTGCTCATGCACAATTCCCCCATAGGAAACAATGGGGCAGTTTGGGTAGGAAAAAACCTAACACCTGCAAAAATTGTCCTATGGGGAAACAGTTTCTAAGTCTGCACCTAACACCCTAACATAAACCCCGAATCTAAACACCCCTAACCTTACACTTATTAACCCCTAATCTGCCGCCCCGCTATCACTGACACCTGCATTACACAATTAAGCCCTAATCTGCCGCTCCGTACACCGCCGCCACCTACATTATACCTATGTACCCCTAATCTGCTGTCCCTAACATCATCGACACCTACATAATATTTATAAACCCCTAATCTGCCTCCCCCCATGTCGCCACTACCTTACCTACACTTATTAACCCCTAATCTGCCGACCGGACCTCGCCGCTACTCTAATAAATGTATTAACCCCTAAACTGCCGCACTCCCGCCTCGCAAACCCTATAATAAATAGTATTAACCCCTAATATGCCCTTCCTAACATCGCCGCTACTATAATAAATGTATTAACCCCTAAAGCTAAGTCTAACCCTAACTCTAACACCCCCCTAAATTAAATATAATTTTAATCTAAAAAAATAAATTAAATATTATTAACTAAAGTATTCCTATTTAAAGCTAAATACTTACCTGTAAAATAAACCCTAATATAGCTACAATATAATGAATAATTATATTGTAGCTATTTTAGGATTTATTTATTTTTTTACAGGCAACTTTGTATTTATTTTAACTAGGTACAATAGCTATTAAATAGTTATTAACTATTTAATAGTTACCTAGTTAAAATAATTACCAAATTACCTGTAAAATAAATCCTAACCTAAGTTACAATTAAACCTAACCTAAATTAAAAAAGTTAACAGCTCTATTACCAGCACTTAAAAGGGCTTTTTGCGGGGCATGCCCCAAAGTAATCAGCTCTTTTGCCTGTAAAAAAACCCACAATACCACCCCCCAACATTACAACCCACCACCCACATACCCCTACTCTAACCCAAACCACCCTTAAATAAACTTAACACTACCCCCCTGAAGATCTCCCTACCTTGAGTCGTGTTCACCCAGCCGGGCACCGATTTACCAAAAGAGGACATCCGGAGCGGCAGAAGTCTTCATCCTATCCTGACAGAAGAGGACATCCGAACCAGCAGACATCTTCATCCAAGCGGCATCTTCTATCTTCATCCATCCAGAGCAGAGCGGAGCCATCTTCTTCCAGCCGACGCGGATCCATCCTTCTTCCCAGACGCCTACTGGCCAAATGAAGGTTCCTTTAAATGACGTAATCCAAGATGGCGTCCCTCGAATTCCGATTAGCTGATAGGATTCTATCAGCCAATCGGAATTAAGGTAGGAAAAATCTGATTGGCTGATTGAATCAGCCAATCAGATTAAAGTTCAATCAGCCAATCAGATTGAGCTCGCATTCTATTGGCTGTTCCGATCAGCCAATAGAATGCAAGCTCAAGCTGATTGGCTGATTCAATCAACCAATCAGATTTTTCCTACCTTAATTACGATTGGCTGACGTCATTTAACCCTTTAAGGACACAGCTTTCAATTTGCTCAATTGTTTTATGACAGAAAAATTCCGTCATATGTCCTTAAGAGGTTAAAGGAACCTTCATTCGGCAAGTAATCATCAGGGGAAAAAGGATGGATCCGCGTCGGCTGGAAGAAGATGGCTCCGCTCCGCTCTGGATGGATGAAGATAGAAGATGCCGCTTTGATGAAGATGTCTGCTGGTATGGTTGTCCTCTTCTGCCCGGATAGGATGAAGACTTCTGCTGCTCCGGATGTCTTCTTTTGGTCCAGTGGTGCCCGGCTGGGTGAACACGACTCAAGGTAGGGAGATTTTCAGGGGGGTAGTGTTAGGTTTATTTAAGGGGGGTTTGGTTTAGAGTATGGGTATGTGGGTGATGGGTTGTAATGTTGGGGGGTGGTATTGTGTTTTTTTCAGGCAAAAGAGCTGATTACTTTGGGGCATGCCCCACAAAAAAGCCCTTTTAAGGGCTGGTAATAGAGCTGTTAAATTTTTTAATTTAGATTAGGGTAGGGAAGTTTTTTTTATTTTGGGGGGCTTGTTATTTTATTAGGGGGCTTAAAGTAGGTGTAATTAGCTTAAAATTCTTGTAATCTTTTTTTATTTTTTGTAATTTAGTGTTTGTTTTTTTCAATTTAGTTTAGTTTATTTAATTGTAGGTAATTGTAGGTACTTGTAGTTAATTTATTTAATTTATTTATTGATAGTGTAGTGTTAGGTTTAATTGTAACTTAGGCTAGGATTTATTTCACAGGTAATTTGGTAATTATTTTAACTAGGTAACTATTAAATAGTTAATAACTATTTAATAGCTATTGTACCTAGTTAAAATAAATACAAAGTTGCTTGTAAAATAAAAATAAATCCTAAAATAGCTACAATATAATTATTTGTTATATTGTAGCTATATTAGGGTTTATTTTACAGGTAAGTATTTAGCTTTAAATAGGAATACTTTAGTTAATAATATTTAATTTATTTCGTTAGATTAAAATTATATTTAACTTAAGGGGGTGTTAGGGTTAGAGTTAGACTTAGCATTTTTTGGTTAATACATTTATTATTGTAGCGGTGTGATCCGGTCGGCAAATTAGGGGTTAATACTTGAAGTTAGGTGGCGGCGATGTTAGGGATGGTATATTAGGGGTTAATAATATTTATTATAGGGTTTGCAAGGCGGGGTGCGGTGGTTTAGGGGTTAATACATTTATTAGAGTAGCGGCAAGGTCTAGTCGGCAGATTAGGGGTTAATAAGTGTAGGTAGGTAGCGGCGACGTAAATATTATGTAGGTGTCGGCGATGATAGGGGCAGCAGATTAGGCATAATGTAGGTGGCGGCGGGGTGCTGTCGGCAGATTAGGGGTTTAAAATATTTATTATAGTGGCTGCGATGTGGGAGGACCTCGGTTTAGGGGTACATAGGTAGTTTATGGGTGTTAGTGTACTTTAGAGTACAGTAGTTAAGAGCTTTATAAACCGGCGTTAGCCCAGAAAGCTCTTAGCTACTGACTTTTTTTTGCGGCTGGAGTCTTGTTAGTAGAGGGTCTACTGCTCAGTTCAGCCAAGACTCTAAATACCGGCGTTAGGAAGATCCCATTGAAAAGATGGGATACGCAATTGGCGTAAGGGTATCTGCGGTATGGAAAAGTCGCGGCTTGTAAGTGAGCATTAGACCCTTTCATGCCTGACTCTAAATACCAGCGGGCGGCCAAAAGCAGCATTAGGACCCCTTAACACTGCTTTTGATGGCTACCGCAGAACTCTAAATCTAGGTGTTTGTTAGTTAGGGTATCCATACCCGCTTTTAGTGAATCCCTTTTTGCTAAAAATATATTTTTAAGTTCTTGTAGTAAATTTGTGGGATCACTTGTAGGTGAATTTATGATCCTAGGAAAGGAAGGATGCTCTACTTGAACCTCTATTGTATGTCATTGCCTTTTATCTACTTGCATATTTTTTGAAGACATCTCCCTTTCCAGTTCCGCTTCAATAGGTTTAAAGAATTTATCCATCTTCATATAAGAGGTTTGATAGATTATGAAGGTATAGTAATAGAATTCAGTTGTAATTTCAGTGTTAATCCACTAGGTGGCCCTGTAATACTGAAATATGCTGACAATGTGGCTAGCAGCTTAAAAAACTAAGTGCAGGAGTCAGTTCAGTTAACACACACAATTTTAAAGTTTGTAGCAGCTTAGAGATAACAAAGGGGAGCAATGCAATTCAAAAGATTTAGTTTTTCTCAATTGTAGCTTCAGGAGGTTTTTTTCTACCCAACCCCTCAATCTCATATATAGTGTGTGTAAATAGGCTAAGGTAATGATTCCCACAGCGTATATTTTTTAAGGCATAAACATACCAAAATGTTGCTTCACACAGACCAGTCCCTTGTACCTGATATATACAGTTTCCTCTTGTCATGCATTCAAGTTGTATCATGAGAGAGCAACATGTGGTTCTTGAACTGTTGTTTCAGAGGTAGGTAGAGATATATGATATTGCTCAGGTTATATAGGCAAATAGGGAGTGTGTAAGTAGCATGTACATTTTGTACTTATCTTTCTCAGAAGAATCGCCACTTTAGTCCCACTTTATTTTGCGGCTAGGTTGTATAAGGGATGTTTTCACTGCTAGCTAAACAAGGCAGCTATAGCAGACTTCCAGAACTCCCTTTGTGTATGGCAGTTTTACCGTGAGTCGTAGACAAGATGGCGCTCGGACTTCACACCATTCAAATTTTCTATCACCTCCGTGCAAGGATTTTTTCCACTCTCCTTCCTGCACTGGATTCAGGCAGTGGCAGGATTTAGGAAGCCTGCAAGATGCTTATGCTGCTAAGAAATTGCAAGGGGTTCCTGAGAATTCAACTCTATGTGGTGCTGTAGCGAGAACTCTATGTTTCTACTTCCACTTAGCAACTCCGCCTACCTGAAGCTCATCTTTTCATAATTTAAATTTTTTTGTTTACCTTATTAACCTCATAGACCTAGAGGCATGCAGGGACTGGGCCAGAGAGCAGGGTAGCAATTGCCCTCTGGACCACTGTTGATGATGGAATCAGTGCCAGTGCAGAAGATGCAGTGGCTGGCAGTTTTTCCTCTATCCTATCTATCTATATAGCATTTAAAGGGGTTGGTTGACATACCTGAGCCCCTTAGACATATTTGCACATAGGCCAAAAGTTGCCAGTCCTACCACACCTGAAGGCCTCTGGGATGTTTTCTCTTTCATACTGACTTTTGTCATGGATGTGTATACCTTTTCAAATGGAAAATAAATCTCAACACATTGTTAGGCCAGATTTGATTCATGTGCATTTACTTGCTCCATGTGTTTCACTTTTTAAGTAGAATAATCTCATTTGGCACTTTTAAAAAATAATTTGCATATTAGACATGTGCATGATCGAAAAATTTGTTTTGGTTCTGTTCAGATCGATTCAGATTTTTTTTATTTCGGTTTGGATCAATTCGAATTCGGAAAAATTTGAATGAATTTGTTTCGGATTCATTTCAGATTCATTCGGATTGGAATAAATTTGTCTGGATTCGGTTTGATTCGGTTCAGAAATTCGGTATGTGTTAGGTGGGATATGCTTTGTATTAGACTAGCATTATGTACTGTATATTAGGTGTAACCCATAGCAGAGTGATATAACCTAATATACTGTACAATACTAGTGTAATCCATTGCATCCTAATCTACCGAATAAATCCAAACTAATTCGGATTTATTCGTAGATTCGGCACTATTTTAATTTGGAAATTCGAATCGATCCGAATCTCCGAATTTACCGAATTCGGCTGAATTTCCAAATCGATCCAAAATGAATCGCACATTTCTATTGCAAATGTTACTTAAAGTGTAGCTACATTAAAGTGATATAATTGTATAAATTTACCTGAGTGCATTTCAATTTTGATTAGTATTTTTTCAATATATTTCTTTTGGCAAAAATGCTCTCTGAAAAGGCACTAGCTTTAATTAGAAGCATATATTTGCTAATATATATATATATATATATATATATATATATATATATATATATATATATATATATATATAAAACAGTATATTGCAAAATACTTCTATTGAAAACTTGATACAAAACCCCAAAAAATTCTTCCATGTTTCAGACAGAGCATGAAATTTTAAGTAACTTTCTAATTTACTCATATTCTAAATCTATATCTTTATTTGAAAAGAAAGGATGTAAACTTAGGAACTGGCCCATTTTTGGCTCAGCACATTGTTCACGTTCGCCGCTGCGGGCGAACATATGCAATGCTCGATCTGCCCCCTATGTGTCATCATTGAGGAAACTTTGACCCTGTATCTCAGCATTCTGACACATTTGAGCCAATCAGCAGCAGACACTCCCTCACAGACCCTCCCAGCTCCTTGGCAGCAGCCATTTTAGATTCATTACGATCTTGCTTTCTTAGTGAGAGGAGCTTTAGTGTTGCTGCTGCTGACATTATAGGGAACTAGATAGCTAGGCTAGTGTATTTAGTGTCCACTACAGTCCTGAAGGACTCATCTAATCTCTGCTGTAAGGACAGCACCCCAAAAACCCCTTTTTAGGGCTATAACTTCAGTCGTTTTTTTTCAAAATTTTATTTGTAATTTTATTTGCGGTTGCCTGGCTTTCAGCCTGTGTGTGAGGCTCACAGCATATACTGTGATTAGTGCCACCACTGATATCTGCTTAACATTAGTGTAAATTTAACAAGCAAAACTTTTAAATCATTTTGCTAGTGTAATCTAATTTAATTTTCTATCAGGCCTG
Source organism: Bombina bombina (assembly GCF_027579735.1). Classification (NCBI taxonomy): domain Eukaryota; kingdom Metazoa; phylum Chordata; class Amphibia; order Anura; family Bombinatoridae; genus Bombina; species Bombina bombina. Next base: position 1,244,748,420 of record NC_069499.1, read on the forward strand.
TGTGTTTCTGGCTTACACAGCATACTGTGGTTAATTGCTGCCCTAGCAGCCACCACTCATATCTGCTTAATATTATATTATATTAAAAAAGAAACTTTTAAATCATTTTGCTAGTGTAATCTAATTTTATTTTCTATCAGGCCTGTGTGTTTCTGGCTTACACAGCATACTGTGGTTAATTGCTGTCCTAGCAGCCACCACTCATATCTGCTTAACATTATTTTAAATTAAAAAAAAAAACTTTTAAATCATTTTGCTAGTGTAATCTAATTTAATTTTCTATCAGGCCTGTGTGTCAGGCTTACACAGCATACAACGTTGTTTAATTGCTGTGCCAGCAGCCACCACTCATATCTGCTTCACATTATTTAACATTTTTTTAAAAAACGTTTAAATCATTTTGCTAGTGTAATCTAATTTCATTTTCCATCAGGCCTGTGTGTCAGGCCCACATCATATAGTGTGATTAATAGCTCTTTTTTCCACCACTTATATCTGGTGTAACATTAGTGTAAATTTGTAAAAAAAAAATATTTTTTACATCAGTCCTCTTCTAGTGTTATTTAATATTAGTTGCCAGGCCAGCCTGGCTGCCATTAGTGCCAGGCTGTGTGTCAGGCTGCCAGCATATACTGTGCCTACTTCCATCCTCAGTGCCAGTCCACCACTCCTATCTGGTGTAACATTAGTTTAAATTTTGTTAAAAAAAAACGTTTACATCAGTCTTCTAGTGTTATTTAATTTTAGTTTACAGGCCAGCCTGCCACTACTGCCAGCCTGTGTGTCAGGCTGCCAGCACATACTGTGCCTAGTTCTATCCTGAGTGCCATCACTCCTATCTGTTGTAACATTAGTGTAACTTTTTTAAAATCAAACTGTTACATCAGTCTGCTATTGTTATTTAATTAAAGTTGCCTGTCTGCCAACGTGTGTGCCAGGCCCACTTGCCAACTAGAGCCACAAATCATATTTGTTATAATAGTAGTGTAAATATTTAAAATAAAAACTTTTTTGACTGTGAATCATCAGTCTGCTAGTGCAATTGAATTGCAGTTGCCTGCCTGCCAGCGTGTGTGCTAGGCCCACTTGCCAACTAGTGCCACCAATCATATTTGTTATAACAGTAGTGTAAATATTTTAAAAAAATATTTTTTGATTGTGAAAAATCAATCTGCTAGTGTAATCTAATTGCAGTTGCCTGCCTGCCAGCGTGTGTGCCAGGCCCACTTGCTGCCAACTATTGCCACCAATCATATTTGTTATGACAGTTTTGAAAATATTTTAAATCAAAACTTTTTTGACTGTGAATCATCAGTCTGCTAGTGCCATTGAATTGCAGTTGCCTGCCTGCCAGCGTGTGTGCCAGGCCCACTTGCCAACTAGTTACACCAATCATATTTGTTCTAACAGTATTGTAAATATTTAAAATAAAAAATTCTTAGACTGTGAATCATCAGTCTGCTAGTGCAATTGAATTGCAGTTTCCTGCCTGCCAGCGTGTGTGCCAGGCCCACTAGCCAACTAGTGCCACCAATCATATTTGTTGTAACAGTATTGAAAATATTTTAAATCAAAACTTTTTTGACTGTGAATTATCAGTCTGCTAGTGCCATTGAATTGCAGTTGCCTGCCTGCCAGTGTGTGTGCCAGGCCCACTTGCCAACTAGTTACACCAATCAAATTTGTTCTAACAGTATTGTAAATATTTAAAATAAAAAATTCTTAGACTGTGAATTATCAGTCTGCTAGTGCAATTGAATTGCAGTTTCCTGCCTGCCAGCGTGTGTGCCAGGCCCACAAGGCAACTAGTCCCACAAATCACATTTGTTGTAACAGTATTGAAAATATTTTAAATCAAAACTTTTTTGACTGTGAATCATCAGTCTGCTAGTGCCATTGAATTGCAGTTGCCTGCCTGCCAGCGTGTGTGCCAGGCCCACTTGCCAAATAGTTACACCAATCAAATTTGTTGTAACAGTATTGAAAATATTTTAAATCAAAACTTTTTTGACTGTGAATCATCAGTCTGATAGTGCCATTGAATTGCAGTTGCCTGCCTGCCTACCAGCGTGTGTGCCAGACCCACTTGACAACTAGTTACACCAATCATATTTGTTCTAACAGTATTGTAAATATTTAAAATAAAAAATTCTTAGACTGTGAATCATCAGTCTGCTAGTGCAATTGAATTGCAGTTTCCTGCCTGCCAGCGTGTCTGCCAGGCCCACTAGCCAACTAGTGCCACCAATCATATTTGTTGTAACAGTATTGAAAATATTTTAAATCAAAACTTTTTTGACTGTGAATCATCAGTCTGCTAGTGCCATTGAATTGCAGTTGCCTGTCTGCCAGCATGTGTGTCAGGCCCACTTGCCAACTAGTTACACCAATCATATTTGTTCTAACAGTATTGTAAATATTTAAAATAAAAAAAATCTTAGACTGTGAATCATCAGTCTGCTAGTGCAATTGAATTGCAGTTTCCTGCCTGCCAGGGTGTGTGCCGGCCCACTAGCCAACTAGTGCCACCAATCATATTTGTTTTAACAGTATTGAAAATATTTTAAATCAAAAAACTTTTGACTGTGAATTATCAGTCTGCTAGTGCCATTAAATTGCAGTTGCCTGCCTGCCAGCGTGTGTGCCAGGCTCACTTGCCAACTAGTTACACCAATCATATTTGTTCTAACAGTATTGTAAATATTTAAAATAAAAAATTTCTTGACTGTGAAACATCAGTCATCTAGTGTAATCTAATTGCAGTTTCCTTCCTCCCAGCGTGTGGCCAGTCCCACTTGCCAAGGCAACTAGTGCCACCAATCATATTTGTTCTAACAGGTTTGAAAATATTTAAACTAAAAACTTTTTTTACTGTGAATCATCAGTCGGCTAGTGCCATTGAATTGCAGTTGCCTGCCTGCCTGCCAGCCAGCGTGTGTGCCAGGCCCACCTGCCGTTTCAACTAGTGCCACCAATCATATTTGTTCTAACAGTATTGTGAAAAATGTTTACACATTTTTTTTGGACTGTGAAGCATCAGTCAGCTAGTGTAATCTAATTGCAGTTGCCTTCCTCCCAGTGTGTGTGCCAGCCAGTCCCACTTGCCAACTAGTGCCACCAATCATATTTGTTGTCACAGTACTTTTAATATTTAAAAATAAACATTTTTGACTTTGAAACATCAGTCTTTTTTTGGTGTCAGGCTCACAGCGTATACTGTGCCCACTTGCCCAGTGCCACCACTCATAATTTTTTTAATAGTATTGTAAGTGTACATTTAAAAAAAAAATGACAGGCAGAGGCAGGCCACCCCGCAGGTGCCGTCGTGGCCGTGGTGCTACTGTGCCTAGTTCTATCCTGAGTGCCATCACTCCTATCTGTTGTAACATTAGTGTAACTTTTTTAAAATCAAACTGTTACATCAGTCTGCTATTGTTATTTAATTAAAGTTGCCTGTCTGCCAACGTGTGTGCCAGGCCCACTTGCCAACTAGTGCCACAAATCATATTTGTTATAACAGTAGTGTAAATATTTAAAATAAAAACTTTTTTGACTGTGAATCATCAGTCTGCTAGTGCAATTGAATTGCAGTTGCCTGCCTGCCAGCGTGTGTGCCAGGCCCACTTGCCAACTAGTGCCACCAATCATATTTGTTATAACAGTAGTGTAAATATTTAAAAAAAATATTTTTTGACTGTGAAAGATCAGTCTGCTAGTGTAATCTAATTGCAGTTGCCTGCCTGCCAGCATGTGTGCCAGGCCCACTTGCTGCCAACTATTGCCACCAATCATATTTGTTATGACAGTTTTGAAAATATTTTAAATCAAAACTTTTTTGACTGTGAATCATCAGTCTGCTAGTGCCATTGAATTGCAGTTGCCTGCCTGCCAGCGTGTGTGCCAGGCCCACTTGCCAACTAGTTACACCAATCATATTTGTTCTAACAGTATCGTAAATATTTAAAATAAAAAATTCTTAGACTGTGAATCATCAGTCTGCTAGTGCAATTGAATTGCAGTTTCCTGCCTGCCAGCATGTGTGCCAGGCCCACTAGCCAACTAGTGCCACCAATCATATTTGTTGTAATAGTATTGAAAATATTTTAAATCAAAACTTTTTTGACTGTGAATCATCAGTCTGCTAGTGCCATTGAATTGCAGTTGCCTGCCTGCCAGTGTGTGTGCCAGGCCCACTTGCAACTAGTTACACCAATCATATTTGTTCTAACAGTTTTGTAAATATGTAAAATAAAAAATTCTTAGACTGTGAATTATCAGTCTGCTAGTGCAATTGAATTGCAGTTTCCTGCCTGCCAGCATGTGTGCCAGGCCCACAAGCCAACTAGTGCCACCAATCATATTTGTTGTAACAGTATTGAAAATATTTTAAATCAAAACTTTTTTGACTGTGAATCATCAGTCTGCTAGTGCCATTGAATTGCAGTTGCCTGCCTGCCAGCGTGTGTGCAAAGCCCACTTGCCAACTAGTTACACCAATCAAATTTGTTGTAACAGTATTGTAAATATTTAAAATAAAAAATTCTTAGACTGTGAATCATCAGTCTGCTAGTGCAATTGAATTTCAGTTTCCTGCCTGCCAGCGTGTGTGCCAGGCCCACTAGCCAACTAGTGCCACCAATCATATTTGTTGTAACAGTATTGAAAATATTTTAAATCAAAACTTTTTTGACTGTGAATCATCAGTCTGCTAGTGCCATTGAATTGCAGTTGCCTGCCTGCCAGCGTGTGTGCCAGGCCCACTTGCCAACTAGTTACACCAATCATATTTGTTCTAACAGTATCGTAAATATTTAAAATAAAAAATTCTTAGACTGTGAATCATCAGTCTGCTAGTGCAATTGAATTGCAGTTTCCTGCCTGCCAGCATGTGTGCCAGGCCCACTAGCCAACTAGTGCCACCAATCATATTTGTTGTAATAGTATTGAAAATATTTTAAATCAAAACTTTTTTGACTGTGAATCATCAGTCTGCTAGTGCCATTGAATTGCAGTTGCCTGCCTGCCAGTGTGTGTGCCAGGCCCACTTGCAACTAGTTACACCAATCATATTTGTTCTAACAGTTTTGTAAATATGTAAAATAAAAAATTCTTAGACTGTGAATCATCAGTCTGCTAGTGCAATTGAATTTCAGTTTCCTGCCTGCCAGCGTGTGTGCCAGGCCCACTAGCCAACTAGTGCCACCAATCATATTTGTTGTAACAGTATTGAAAATATTTTAAATCAAAACTTTTTTGACTGTGAATCATCAGTCTGCTAGTGCCATTGAATTGCAGTTGCCTGCCTGCCAGTGTGTGTGCCAGGCCCACTTGCAACTAGTTACACCAATCATATTTGTTCTAACAGTTTTGTAAATATGTAAAATAAAAAATTCTTAGACTGTGAATTATCAGTCTGCTAGTGCAATTGAATTGCAGTTTCCTGCCTGCCAGCATGTGTGCCAGGCCCACAAGCCAACTAGTGCCACCAATCATATTTGTTGTAACAGTATTGAAAATATTTTAAATCAAAACTTTTTTGACTGTGAATCATCAGTCTGCTAGTGCCATTGAATTGCAGTTGCCTGCCTGCCAGCGTGTGTGCAAAGCCCACTTGCCAACTAGTTACACCAATCAAATTTGTTGTAACAGTATTGTAAATATTTAAAATAAAAAATTCTTAGACTGTGAATCATCAGTCTGCTAGTGCAATTGAATTTCAGTTTCCTGCCTGCCAGCGTGTGTGCCAGGCCCACTAGCCAACTAGTGCCACCAATCATATTTGTTGTAACAGTATTGAAAATATTTTAAATCAAAACTTTTTTGACTGTGAATCATCAGTCTGCTAGTGCCATTGAATTGCAGTTGCCTGCCTGCCAGCGTGTGTGCCAGGCCCACTTGCCAACTAGTTACACCAATCATATTTGTTCTAACAGTATCGTAAATATTTAAAATAAAAAATTCTTAGACTGTGAATCATCAGTCTGCTAGTGCAATTGAATTGCAGTTTCCTGCCTGCCAGCATGTGTGCCAGGCCCACTAGCCAACTAGTGCCACCAATCATATTTGTTGTAATAGTATTGAAAATATTTTAAATCAAAACTTTTTTGACTGTGAATCATCAGTCTGCTAGTGCCATTGAATTGCAGTTGCCTGCCTGCCAGTGTGTGTGCCAGGCCCACTTGCAACTAGTTACACCAATCATATTTGTTCTAACAGTTTTGTAAATATGTAAAATAAAAAATTCTTAGACTGTGAATCATCAGTCTGCTAGTGCAATTGAATTTCAGTTTCCTGCCTGCCAGCGTGTGTGCCAGGCCCACTAGCCAACTAGTGCCACCAATCATATTTGTTGTAACAGTATTGAAAATATTTTAAATCAAAACTTTTTTGACTGTGAATCATCAGTCTGCTAGTGCCATTGAATTGCAGTTGCCTGCCTGCCTACCAGCGTGTGTGCCAGGCCCACTTGCCAACTAGTTACACCAATCATATTTGTTCTAACAGTATTGTAAATATTTAAAATAAAAAATTTCTTGACTGTGAAACATCAGTCATCTAGTGTAATCTAATTGCAGTTGCCTTCCTCCAAGCGTGTGTGCCAGGGCCACTTGTCAAGCCAACTAGTGCCACCAATCATATTTGTTCTAACAGGTTTGAAAATATTTAAACTAAAAACTTTTTTTTACTGTGAATCATCAGTCTGCTAGTGCCATTGAATTGCAGTTGCCTGCCTGCCAGAGTGTGTGCCAGGCCCACCTACCGTTTCCAACTAGTGGCACCAATCATATTTGTTCTAACAGTATTGTAAAAAAAAAATGACAATTTTTTTTGGACTGTGAAGCATCAGTCAGCTAGTGTAATCTAATTGCAGTTGCCTTCCTACCAGCATGTGTGCCAGCCAGGCCCACTTGCCAACTAGTGCCACCAATCATATTTGTTGTCACAGTACTTTTAATATTTAAAAAATAAAAAATTTTGACTTTGAAACATCAGTCTTTTTTTGGTGTCAGGCTCACAGCGTATACTGTGCCCACTTGCCCAGTGCCACCACTCATAATTTGTTTAATAGTATTGTAAGTGTACATTTAAAAAAAAAAAATGACAGGCAGAGGCAGGCCACCCCGCAGGTGCCGTCGTAGTCGTGGTGCTGTGATTCCTTTAGACCCTACAAATATGCACATTGTTCAGACGCCAGGAGCCAGGGGGGACGCAAAAAGTTCTGAGGAGGACCTAGCTGAATGGCTAACACAGGACACCCAATCTTCTACAGCTTCCGCTCCTAGTCCTCCTAACCTTGAGCACTCTCAAGTGACCAATGCCACTCGCCCGCCTGTCGCCACCACCAACACTAGCACCACAGCCGCTTCACTTGATCTGTCAGAGGAGTTATTGACACATCAGTTGGAAGAAATGAGTGATACACAACCATCATTGACAGAGGATGTAAATAACAGTGATATGTCTCAGTCAGGCAAAATTACAGACATGGAGGTACGGTGTAATGATGATGATGATGTTGTACCCGCTGCTGCTTCCTTTGTTGATGTGTCAGATACAAGTGAAGTGGTTGATGATGATGTGTCGGTGGATGTCACATGGGTGCCTGCTAGAAGAGAAGAAGAAGAGGGGGAAAGTTCAGATGTGGAGACAGAGAGGAGGAGGAGGAGATGAGTTGGAAGCAGAGGGAGGTCATTGCAAGGAGCTAGTGGCACAGTCAGACAGCATGCATCGGCACCAGGGGTCAGCCAGACAGCACGTCGACGCCAATCAACGCATGCTGTTGCTACCACCAGAATGCCGTCATCGCAGAGCTCAGCAGTGTGGCATTTTTTTGTGTGTCTGCCTCTGACAACAGTGATGCCATTTGCAACCTGTGCCAAAAGAAACTGAGTCGTGGGAAGTCCAACACCCACCTAGGTACAACTGCTTTGCGAAGGCACATGGTCTCACATCACAAATGCCGATGGGAAGAACAAATGAGTAGAAGCCGCACACAAACTCAAAGCGGCCCTCCTCCTCCTGCTCCAGCATCTTCAGCCACATCAACCACTGCTGTCCTCCTTGCCCCCCTCTCAACCATCCTCCACTCAGTCTCTCTTACGTAGCAGTTCCTGGCCATCTGCCCACAGTCAGGTGTCTGTCAAGGACATGTTTGAGCGTAAGAAGCCAATTTCTCAAAGTCACCCCCTTGCCCGGCATCTGACAGCTGGCTTGTCTGAATTCTTAGCCCGCCAGCTTTTACCATACAAGCTGGTGGAGTCAGATGCTTTCAAAAAATTTGTATCTATTGGGACACCGCAGTGGAAGGTACTTGGCAGAAATTTCTTTTCACAAAAGGCAATCCCAAACCTGTACTCTATTGTGCGAAAGGAAGTAATGGCATGTCTGGCACACAGCGTTCGGGCAAGGGTCCATATGACCACTGATAGCTGGTCTGCAAAGCATGGTCAGGGCAGGTATATCACCTACACTGCACATTGGGTAAACCTGCTGACATCTGACAAGCATGGAATGCGTGGCTCTGCAGAGGAGTTGGTGACACCGCCACGACTTGCAAGCAGGCCTGCTGCTACCTCCTCTACTCCTCCTACTCCATCCTCTTCCATAACCTCTTCCTCGGCTGAGTCCTCTTCTGCTTCTGCGTCTTGCTCCACATCAACGGCACCCCCCTAGCTCCCCAGGTACTATTCAACATCTCGGATACGGCAGTGTCACACCGTCTTGGGGTTGACTTGCCTGAAAGCAAGGAGTCACACCGCACCAGCACTCCTGTCCGCCCTGAATGCACAGGTGGATCAGTGGCTGATTCCGCACCAACTGGAGATTGGCAAGGTTTTTTCTGACAATGGACGTAATTTGGTGGCGGCATTGAAATTGGGCAAGTTGACACATGTGCCGTGCATTGCACATGTGTGTAATCTGATTGTACAACGCTTTATGCATAAGTACCCAGGCTTACAGGACGTCCTGAAGCAGGCCAGGAAGGTGTGTGGCCATTTCAGGCGTTCCTACACGGCCATGGCGCACTTGTTCGATATCCAGCGTCGAAACAACCTGCCAGTGAGTCGTTTGATTTGCGACAGTCTGACACGGTGGAATTCAACACTCCTAATGTTCGACCACCTGCTCCAACAAGAAAAAGCTGTTAATGACTATTTGTATGACCGGGGTGCTAGAACAGCCTCTGGGGAGCTGGGGATTTTTTTGCCAAATTACTGGACGCTCATGCGCAATGCCTGTAGGCTCATGCGTCCTTTTGAGGGGGTGACAAACCTTGTCAGCCGCACCGAAGGCACCATCAGCGACATCATACCATTTGTTTTCTTCCTGGAGCATGCCTTGCGAAGAGTGCTGGATCAGGCCGTAGATGAGCATGAAGAGGAAGAGTTGTGGTGTCCATCACCACCAGAAACAGCCTTATCAGCATCGCTTGTTGGACCTGCGGCAATGCAGGAAGAGGATTGTGAGGAAGAGTAGTCAGAGGAGGAATGTGGGTTTGAGGAGGAGGAAGACCAAGCACAACAGCCATCCCAGGGTGCTTGTTGTTGTCACCTATCTGGTACCCTTTGTGTTGTACATGTCTGGGGGGAAGAAGATACCCTCAGTGACATCAGTGAGGACGAGGAATGGGACATGATTAGCTTGGCATCCAACCTTGTGCAAATGGGGTCTTTCATGCTGTCGTGCCTGTTGAGGAACCCTCGTATAAAAAAGCTGAAGGACAACGACCTGTATTTGGTGTCCACGCTACTAGACCCCCGGTATAAGCAAAAAGTGCCTGAAATGTTACCAAATACCCGCAAGTTGGAAAGGATGGAGCATTTCAAAAATAAATTAAAAACTATGCTTTACACAGCGTATAAGGGTGATGTGACAGCACAACGGGAATCTAACAGGGGAAGAGATGAAAGTAATCCTCCTCCCACAACCACGGCGGCAAGGACAGGATGCTTTCCTGACGTGTTGTTGATGGACATGCAGACCTTTTTAACTCCTATGCAAAACAAGAGCCTTTTGGGATCCAGCCTCAGAGAAAGACTCAACCGACAGGTAGCAGACTACCTAGCATTAACTGCGGATCTCGACACTCTGAGGAGCGATGGACCCCTTGACTACTGGGTGTGCAGGCTTGACCTGTGGCCTGAGCTATCCCAATTTGCAATTGAACTTCTGGCCTGCCCCGCTTCAAGTGTCCTGTCAGAAAGGACCTTCAGTGTAGCAGGAGGTTTTGTCACTGAGAAGAGAAGTCGCCTAGGTCTAAAAAGTCTTGATTATCTCACCTTTATTAAAATGAATGAGGGATGGATCCCAAAGGGACTGACATTAGGTGATACATTTGAGTAAACAAGGCCTGATTATGAGAGGAGCTGCCTTGGGCTACAAATGGTAAACACGCTGGCTTTTTTTTTCTTATAATGCAGAATGACTTGCGTGACTTATCCGCCAACAACTAGTGTTCAAGCCGCAAGGTTTTAGGACACATTCTAACTTTTTTACAAACAATTTTTCTGGCCTCTGCTACAGCAGCGGCTGCAACAATAGCGAATTTTTAAGGCATTTGTACATGCCTAATTTTTCTGACCTCTGCTGCTGCACTGTAGCTACAAAACTCAAAGCAAAAAAAAGGCACATAACAGTGATTAAACTGTTAAGAATAGTACTACTTAACACACCATTCATATCTGGTGGCACAGTACATTGCACGCGCAGTGCCCCAAATTTGAAGTAGGAGGACCGACCAAGCATCTTTTTCCATCACAAGGTTCCGAAAAATTATCTCCGGGTTCAATCGATGCCATACCTGTACTCTATTGTGCAAAAGGATGGCATATGCGGTGTTTCATGCTGTTGTGCCTGTTTTGGGTCGTGGGCCATCGTATAAAAAGGCTGAAGGAGAACGACCTGTACTGGGTGTCCACGCACGTTTTTTGTTCAATATTCCCGGTTCCTCTAAAATATATCTCCGGGTTCCTCAAATCAATGCCATGCCTGTACTGTATTGTGCAAAAGGATGGCATATGTGGTGTTTCATGCTGTTGTGCATGTTGAGGGTTGTGGGCCATCTTATAAAAAGGCTGAAGGATAATGACCTGTACTGGCTATCCAAGCAAGTTTTTTGTTCAATATTCCCGGGTTCCTCTAAATTATCTCCGGGTTCCTCAAATCAATGCCATACCTGTACTCGATTGTGCAAAAGGATGGCATATGTGATGTTTCATGCTGTTGTGCCTGTTGAGGGTCATGGGCCATCGTATAAAAAGGCTGAAGGAGAACAACCTGTACTGGGTGTCCAAGCACGTTTTTTGTTCAATATTCCCAGTTCCTCTAAATTATCTCCGGGTTCCTCAAATCAATGCCATACCTGTACTCGATTGTGCAAAAGGATGGCATATGTGGTGTTTCATGCTGTTGTGCCTGTTGAGGGTCGTGGGCCATCGTATAAAAAGGCTGAAGGAGAACAACCTGTACTGGGTGTCCAAGCACATTTTTTGTTCAATATTCCCGGTTCCTCTAAATTATCTCTGGGTTCCTCAAATCAATGCCATACCTGTACTCGATTGTGCAAAAGGATGGCATATGTGGTGTTTCATGCTGTTGTGCCTGTTGAGGGTCATGGGCCATCGTATAAAAAGGCTGAAGGAGAACGACCTGTACTGGGTGTCCAAGCATGTTTTTTGTTCAATATTCCCGGTTCCTCTAAATTATCTCTGGGTTCCTCAAATCAGTGCCATACCTGTACTGTATTGTGCAAAAGGATGGCATATGTGGTGTTTCATGCTGTTGTGCCTGTTGAGGGTCATGGGCCATCGTATAAAAAGGCTGAAGGAGAACGATCTGTACTGGGTGTCCAAGCATGTTTTTTGTTCAATATTCCTGGTTCCTCTAAATTATTTCCGGGTTCCTCAAATCAATGCCATACCTGTACTCGATTGTGCAAAAGGATGGCATATGTGGTGTTTCATGCTGTTGTTCCTATTGAGGGTCATGGGCCATTGTATAAAAAAAGGCTGAAGGAGAACGACCTGTACTGGGTGTCCAAGCACATTTTTTGTTCAATATTCCTAGTTCCTAAAAATTATCTCCGGGTTCCTCAAATCAATGCCATACCTGTACTCGATTGTGAAAAAGGATGCCATATGTGGTGTTTCATGCTGTTGTGCCTGTTGAGGGTTGTGGGCCATCGTATAAAAAGGCTGAAGGAGAATGACCTGTACTGGGTGTCCAAGCACATTTTTTGTTCAATATTTCGGTTCCTCTAAATTATCTCCGTGTTCCTCAAATCAATGCCATACCTGTACTTGATTGTGCAAAAGGATGCCATATGTGGTGTTTCATGCTGTTGTGCCTGTTGAGGGTCGTGGGCCATCGTATAAAAAGGCTGAAGGAGAACGACCTGCACTGCGTGTCCAAGCACGTTTTTTGTTCAATATTCCTGGTTCCTCTAAATTATCTCCGGGTTCCTCAAATCAATGCCATACCTGTACTCGATTGTGCAAAAGGATGGCATATGTGGTGTTTCATGCTGTTGTGCCTGTTCAACCCTTACGACTCTCCCCTCTCGTATAAAAAGGCTGAAGGAGAAGAACCTGTACTGGGTGTCCAAGCACATTTTTTGTTCAATATTCTCGGTTCCTCTAAATTATCTCCGGTTTCCTCAAATCAATGCCATACCTGTACTTGATTGTGCAAAAGGATGGCATATGTGGTGTTTCCTGCTGTTGTTTCTGTTGAGGGTCCGGGACCCTCGTCTAAAAATGCTGAAGGAGAACAAAGTGTACTGGTTGTCCAAGCATCTTTTTCCATCTCCCGGTTCCTAAAAATTATCTCCGGGTTTCTAAAATTAATGCCATACCTGTACTCTATTGTTCAAAAGGATGGCATATGTGCTCTTTCCTGCTGTTGTTTCTGTTGAGAGTCCTGGACCATCTTATAAAAAGGCTGAGGGAGAACGAAGTGTACTGGGTGTCCAATCATTTTTTTTTTCAATTTCCCGGTTCCTAAAAATTATCTCCGGGTTTCTAAAATCAATGCCATACCTGTACTCTTTTGTTCAAAAGGATGGCATATGTGGTGTTTCCTGCTGTTGCTTCTGTTGAGGGTCCTGGACCCTCTTATAAAAAGGCTGAAGGAGAATGAAGTGTACTGGGTGTCCAATAAATGTTTTTGTTCAATTTCCCGGTTCCTAAAAATGATCTCCGGGTTTCTAAAATCAATGCCGTACCTGTACTCTATTGTTCAAAAGGATGGCATATGTCCTCTTTCCTGCTGTTGTTTCTGTTGAGGGTCCTGGACCTTCTTATAAAAAGGCTGAAGGAGAACGATGTGTACTGGGTGTCCAATCATTTTTTTTTTGTTCAATTTCCCGGTTCCTAAAAATTATCTCTGGGTTTCTAAAATTAATGCCATACCTGTACTCTATTGTTCAAAAGGATGGCATATGTGCTTTTTCCTGCTGTTGTTTCTGTTGAGGGTCCGGGACCCTCGTATAAAAAGGCTGAAGGAGAATGAAGTGTACTGGTTGTCCAAGCATCTTTTTCCATCTCCCGGTTCCTAAAAATTATTTCTGGGTTCCTAAAATGGATGCCATACCTGTACTGGATTGTTCAAAAGGATGGCATATGTGGTGTTTCCTGCTGTTGTTTCTGTTGAGGGTCCGGGACCCTCGTATAAAAAGGCTGAAGGAGAACGAAGTGTACTGGGTGTCCAATCATGTTTCTTTTAAAATTTCCCGGTTCCTAAAAATTATCTCCAGGTTCCTAAAATTGATGCCATACCTTTACTCTATTGTTCAAAAGGATTGCATAGGTGGTGTTTCCTGCTGTTGTTTCTGTTGAGGGTCCTGGACCCTTGTCTAAAAAGGCTGAAGGAGAACGAAGTGTACTGGTTGTCCAAGCATCTTTTTCCATCTCCCGGTTCCTAAAAATTATTTCTGGGTTCCTAAAATGGATGCCATACCTGTACTGGATTGTTCAAAAGGATGGCATATGTGTTGTTTCCTGCTGTTGTTTCTGTTGAGGGTCCGGGACCCTCGTATAAAAAGGCTGAAGGAGAACAAAGTGTACTGGGTGTCCAATCATGTTTTTTTTAAAATTTTCCGGTTCCTAAAAATTATGGACGTGGACTCCTTGCCCAGTGTGCTAAGAGGAATGTGGCTGCATCTCACTGATGAGGCCCAAAGGAGGCCGAAAAGATCGTCTGGGGTTGTCATGTTTCTTGTTCAGAGGAGAATTGCCTCGTATTTCGGGGCTGGACTGACCTTACTTGGCGGGATCTGACTGATATACTTCAGTAAAGTTTTCTTCTGTGAAAAGCACACTGGTCTAAAAGAGGCTGCTTCCGGGTGGTAAATCGCCATAGAACAAGCCACTGAGCTGTTGTTTGTTCCCGGTAGAGCGCTTCTCTCTTTGTATGCAAATTATTATGACCCTGGGGAAGTCTCCCTATGGGTGATGGGGGAAACCAGACGTGGACTCCTTGCCCAGTGTGCTTAGAGGAATGTGGCTGCATCTCACTGACGAGGCCCATAGGAGGCCGAAACGATCGTCTGGGGTTGTCATGTTTCTTGTTCAGAGGAGAATTGCCTGGTATTTCGGGGCTGGACTGACCTTACTTGGCGGGATCAGACTGATATACTTCAGGAAAGTTTTCTTCTGTGAAAAGCACACTGGTCTAAAAGAGGCTGCTTCCGGGTTGTAAATCGCCATAGAACAAGCCACTGAGCTGTTGTTCGTTCCTGGTAGAGCGCTTCTCTCTTTGTATGCAAATTATTATGACCCTGGGGAAGTCTCCCTATGGGTGATGGGGGAAACCAGACGTGGACTTCTTGCCCAGTGTGCTTAGAGGAATGTGGCTGCATCTCACTGAAGAGGCCAATAGGAGGCCGAAATGATCGTCTGGGGTTGTCATGTTTCTTGTTCAGAGGAGAATTGCCTGGTATTTAGGGGCTGGACTGACGTTACTTGGCGGGATCAGACTGATATACTTCAGGAAAGTTTTCTTCTGTGAAAAGCAAACTGGTCTAAAAGAGGCTGCTTCCGTTTGGTAAATCGCCATAGAACAAGCCACTGAGCTGTTGTTCGTTCCTGGTAGAGCGCTTCTCTCTTTGTATGCAAATTATTATGACCCTGGGGAAGTCTCCCTATGGGTGATGGGGGAAACCAGACGTGGACTCCTTGACCAGTGTGCTTAGAGGAATGTGGCTGCATCTCACTGACGAGGCCCATAGGAGGCCGAAACGATCGTCTGGGGTTGTCATGTTTCTTGTTCAGAGGAGAATTGCCTGGTATTTCGGGGCTGGACTGATCTTACTTGGCGGGATCAGACTGATATACTTCAGGACAGTTTTCTTCTGTGAAAAGCACACTGGTCTAAAAGAGGCTGCTTCCGGGTGGTAAATCGCCATAGAACAAGCCACTGAGCTGTTGTTCGTTCCTGGTAGAGCACTTCTCTCTTTGTATGCAAATTATTATGACCCTGGGGAAGTCTCCCTATGGGTGATGGGGGAAACCAGACGTGGACTCCTTGCCCAGTGTGCTTAGAGGAATGTGGCTGCATCTCACTGGCGAGGCCCATAGGAGGCCGAAACGATCGTCTGGGGTTGTCATGTTTCTTGTTCAGAGGAGAATTGCCTGGTATTTCGGGGCTGGACTGACCTTACTTGGCGGGATCAGACTGATATACTTCAGGAAAGTTTTCTTCTGTGAAAAGCACACTGGTCTAAAAGAGGCTGCTTCCGGGTGGTAAATCGCCATAGAACAAGCCACTGAGCTGTTGTTCGTTCCTGGTAGAGTGCTTCTCTCTTTGTATGCAAATTATTATGACCCTGGGGAAGTCTCCCTATGGATGATGGGGGAAACCAGACGTGGACTCCTTGCCCAGTGTGCTTAGAGGAATGTGGCTGCATCTCACTGACAAGGCCCATAGGAGGCCGAAACGATCGTCTGGGGTTGTCATGTTTCTTGTTCAGAGGAGTATTGCCTGGTATTTCGGGGCTGGACTGACCTTACTTGGTGGGATTAGACTGATATACTTCAGGAAAGTTTTCTTCTGTGAAAAGCACACTGGTCTAAAAGAGGCTGCTTCCGGGTGGTAAATCGCCATAGAACAAGCCACTGAGCTGTTGTTTGTTCCTGGTAGAGCGCTTCTCTCTTTGTATGCAAATTATTATGACCCTGGGGAAGTCTCCCTATGGGTGATGGGGGAAACCAGACGTGGACTCCTTGCCCAGTGTGCTTAGAGGAATGTGGCTGCATCTCACTGACGAGGCCCATAGGAGGCCGAAACGATCATCTGGGGTTGTCATGTTTCTTGTTCAGAGGAGAATTGCCTGGTATTTCGGGGCTGGACTGACCTTACTTGGCGGAATCAGACTGATATACTTCAGGAAAGTTTTCTTCTGTGAAAAGCACACTGGTCTAAAAGAGGCTGCTTCCGGGTGGTAAATCGCCATAGAACAAGCCACTGAGCTGTTGTTCGTTCCTGGTAGAGCGCTTCTCTCTTTGTATCCTAAAAATTATCTCTGGGTTCCTAAAATCGATGCCATACCTGTACTCTATTGTTCAAAAGGATGGCATAGGTGGTGTTTCCTTCTTTTGTGTCTTTGGAGGGTCCTGGACCCTCGTCTACAAAGGCGGAAGGAGAACGACCTGTACTGGGTGTCCAAGCACGTTTTTTGTTCAATATTCCCAGTTCCTCTAAATTAGCTCCCGGTTCCTCAAATTAATGCCATACCTGTACTCTATTGTGCAAAAGGATGGCATATGTGGTGTTTCATGCTGTTGTGCCTGTTGAGGGTCGTGGGCCATCGTATAAAACGGCTGAAGGAGAACGACCTGTACTGCCTTGCTGCTCCTTTTAGGCAGGCCAGCTCTTTGCATACAGGCCCACAGACTCTGTAACAGATGCCTCTTTTAAGGAGAGGTGCAGCCATAATGCAGGGTCAGAACCTCTGTCTGCAACTGGTATACTTGATTGTGCAAAAGGAAGTAACCTTACCATGGTTCCCTGACCGCTCGTCTGGGTTTTAAAAGGTATTAAACTAATAAGAACAGTACTACTGAAATAAACCTAGTTAACATGGTTCCAAGAGCGCAGGTTTTATTGTTGTACTTTGTTAGGCTAATCATGATGACCATATAGACCTCCCCCGAGAGGTCTGGAAGTAACATGGATTAAAGTGCTAAGAATAGTACTACTTTACACAACCTAGTTAGCCATGGGTCCAAGACCGCATGTCTTGTTGTTTTATTTGGTGCGGCTAATCATGCAGGCCATATAGACCTCCCACCATTAGGGGTTGTAACAGGTATTAAACTAATAAGAACAGTACTACTGAAATAAACCTAGTTAACATGGTTCCAAGAGCGCAGGTTTTATTGTTGTACTTTGTTAGGCTAATCATGATGGCCATGTAGACCTCCCCCGAGAGGTGGAAGTAACAGGGATGAAAGTGCTAAGAATAGTACTACTTTACACAACCTAGTTAGCCATGGGTCCCAATCCAACACCGCATGTCTTGTTGCTTTATTTGGTGCAGCTAATCATGCAGGCCATATAGACCTCCCACCATTAGGGGTTGTAACAGGTATTAAACTAATAAGAACAGTACTACTGAAATAAACCTAGTTAACATGGTTCCAAGAGCGCAGGTTTTATTGTTGTACTTTGTTAGGCTAATCATGATGGCCATGTAGACCTCCCCCGAGAGGTGGGAGTAACAGGGATGAAAGTGCTAAGAATAGAACTACTTTACACAACCTAGTTAGCCATGGGTCCCAGTCCAAGACCGCATGTCTTGTTGTTTTATTTGGTCTGGCTAATCATGCAGGCCATATAGACCTCCCACCGTTAGGGGTTGTAACAGGTATTAAACTAATAAGAACAGTACTACTTAACACAACCTAGTTACCATGGGTCCCAGACCGCATGTCTTGTGGTTATATTTGGTTAGGGTAATCAGGCAGGCCTTATAGACCTCCCCCAATAGGGGGAGTTACAGGGATTAAAGTCCTAAGAATAGTACAACTTAACAACACAACCTAGTTAACATGGGTCCAGACCGCATGTCTTGTTGTCATATTTTGTTAGGATAATCAGGCAGGCCATATAGACCTCCCCCGATAGGGGGAGTAACAGGGATTAAAGTGCAAAGAATAGTACTACTTAACACAACCTAGTTACCATGGGTCCCAGACCACATGTTTAATTATTATACTTTGTCAGGGTAATTATACATCTAACAAATCTATCTATTTATCTTCTATCGATTCTATATAGCTATCAATCTATGTATATCTATCTAGCAAATCTATCTATCTCGTGTCCGAGCTGTTTTGAGACAGCCACTTGTGTTTTTGACAAATTTGAAGAAGGAGGACAGACCAATCACAGGGATTAAACTGCTAAGAATAGTACTACTTAAGAAAACCTAGTTATACAAGTACCACCATGGGTCCCAGACCGCATGTTTGGTTGTTATACTTTGTCAGGGTAATCATGCAGGCCATATAGACCTCCCCCAATAGGGGGAGTTACAGGGATGAAAGTGCTAAGAATAGTACAACTTAACACAACCTGGTTAACATGGGTCCCAGACCACATGTTTTGTTGTTATACTTTGTCAGGGTAATCATGCAAGCCATATAGACCTCCCCCGATAGGGGGAGTAACAGGGATTAAAGTGCTAAGAATAGTACTACTTAACACAACCTAGTTACCATGGGTCCCAGACCGCATGTCTTATTGTTATATTTTGGTAGGGTAATCATGCAGGCCATATAGACCTCCCCCGATAGGGGGAGTTACAGGGATGAAAGTGCTAAGAATAGTACTACTTAACACAACCTATTTACCATGGGTCCCAGACCGCATGTTTTGTTGTTATACTTTGTCAGGGTAATCATGCAGGCCATATAGACCTCCCTTGATAGGGGGAGTAACAGAGATTATAGTGCTAAGAATAGTACTACTTAACAAAACCTAGTAACCATGGGTCCCACACCGCATGTTTTGTTGTTATACTTTGTCAGGGTAATCATGCAGGCCATATCGACCTCCCCTGATAGGGGGAGTAAGAGGGATTAAACTGCTAAGAAAAGTACTACTTAACACAACCTAGTTACCCTGGGTCCCAGACCGTGTCTCCTGTTGTTATACTTTGTCATGGTAATCATGCAGGCCATATAGACCTCCCCTTATAGGGGGAGTAACAGGTATTAAAGTGCTAAGAATAGTACTACTTAACACAACCTAGTTACCATGGGTCACAGACCACATGTTTTGTTGTTATACTTTGTCAGGGTAATCATGCAAGCCATATAAACCACCCCCGATATGGGGAGTAACAGGTATTAAACTGCTAAGAATAGTACTACTTAACACAACCTAGTTACCATGGGTCCCAGACCGCATGTCTTGTTGTTATACTTTGTCAGGGTAATCATGCAGGCCATATAGACCTCCCCAGATAGGGGGAGTAACAGGTATTAAACTGCTAAGAACAGTACTACTTAACACAACCTAGTTACCATGGGTCACATACCGCATGTCTTATTGTTATAGTTTGTCAGGGTAATCAGGCAGGTCATTTAGACCTCCCCCGATAGGGGGAGTTACAGGGATTAAAGTGCTAAGAACAGTACTACTTAACACAACCTAGTTACCATGGGTCCCATACCGCATGTTTTATTATTATACTTTGTCAGGGTAATTATATATCTATCAAATCAATCTATTTATCTTCTATCAATTCTATCTATCTATCAATCTATGTATATCTATCTATCTATCAAATCTATCTATTTCGTGGCCGGACTGATTTGAGACAGCCACTTGTGTTTAGACCAAATTTGAAGTAGGAGGACAGACCAATCATCTTCTTCCATCTCCTTGTTCCAAAAATGCAGGCCATATAGACCTCCCCTGATAGGGGGAAGAACAGGTAGTAAACTGCTAAGAATAGTACTACTTAACACACCACGGGTCCCAGACCGCATGTCTTATTGTTATACTCTGTCAGGGAAATGATATATCTATCAAATCTATCTATTTATCTATTGAATCTATGTAACTATCAATCGTATCTATCAAATATAAATTGCATCTATTGATCTATGTAATTCGTATCTATCAAATGTATATTGCATCTTTTGATCTATGTAATTCGTATCTATCAAATGTATATTGCATCCATTGATCTATGTAATTCATATCTATCAAATGTATATTGCATCCATTGATCTATGTAATTTGTATCTATAATATGTATATTGCATCTATTGATCTATGTAATCTATGTATCTATCAAATCTATCTATCTCGTGGTTGTGCAAATGGACTGTTTGCAGTTGTTTGCGGTGCGTTACATGGGGAGTTTGGTCTGTCACTGTGAAGCGGGCATAACCCTTACACTACCTGATCGATACAACATCATACCTGATGTTTTAAACACGTTATTAAAAAAAAATTAGGAATGTTAGGTGATTAAAGCCCTTTATGGGTTAAAACCAGAGTCTGCATCAACTATGTAATTTTCCGTGGAAGTTTTGCCATGGATCCCCCTCCGGCATGCCACAGTCCAGGTGCTACTCCCCTTAAACAACTTTTCCATCACTATTGTGGCCAGAAAGAGTCCTTGTGGGTTTTAAAGTTCGCCTGCCTCTTGAATTCAATAGCGGTTCGCGAACAGTAGCGGAAGTTCGAGTTCGCCGTTCGCGAACCGAAATTTTAAGGTTTGCGACATCACTATTTGCAAACTGTTCTTAAACATATGGGCTCAGTGGATGCAAGTTTGCGCATGGAACTGATTTCAAAGTTTTATGAAAGACAGGATGCTGAACGACAGACGGAGAGAGAGTATCAGCTACAGCTTGCACGGTTGGAGAGAGGGACGGTTTCCCCTGTTGTTAGTGAACCTAGAGACCCACTTGCTCCCAGAGTGCGTGCAGAGAATTTTCCCACCCTGGAGAAATATGGAGATGTGGATGTATTCCTGCGTAGCTTTGAGAAAGTTTGCAGACAGTTCCAGTTGCCAAGGGAGCAGTGGGCCAAGTACCTTACCCCTTCGCCTGAAAGGTCCTGCACTGGAGGCGTTTGCTGACCTACCCCCAGAGTTTGATCAGGACTATGATTCCATTAAATCTGCACTGCAGAGGAGATATAATCTTACTCCTGGGGTGTACAGGAAGAAATTCCGTTCTCTGTAGAAAGGTTTGTCAGAGAGCTATACTGCAGCTGTTGGGAACTTGATGACAGCCTTTAAACAGTGGGTCAGAGGATTAAAAGTTGCCACTATGGAGGAGCTGGAAGATTTGATTGTGAAGGAGCAATTTATGCAGCTGTGCCAAGCCAGAGTTCAAGAATGGGTTTTGGATCGGAAGCCCATAACAGCATTGGAAGCTGGTGAGCTGGCTGATTTTTACACAGCCAACAGGTCTCCAGAGAATGGGAGGAAATCCTTTTCTAAGGGGGGATCCACCTGTAAAGGAGCTGCTTCACGACCCCCCTTCACAAAACCTGCTGTGCCTTTATCTAGTGTGTCTGCTCCCTCTAGGAAAGTAGGGGCGAGTGCTGCATCTGGGCAGGGGGATACCCGCAGATGTTTTGCTTACAACAAAGTGGGCCACATCAGCTCCACTTGCCCAGAGAGGATTAACTTGGAGCCATCAGCTGGAGGGGGTAATCCCTCAGAAGTACCAGCATCTGTTTTGTTTGTTACCTGTCCAGAGGAAAACAACCATGAGAACATGCAACCTGTGACTGTTGGAGACAAAGTAACCTTGGGGCTGAGGGACACGGGTGCAGAAGTGACTATGGTGCGTCCAAAGCTAGTGAACTCTGAGAACATTATCCCTGGAAAGACTCTAGCAGTTAAAGGGATTGGGGGAATGATACTTGCAATGCCTATGGCACGTGTATATCTTGATTGGGGAGTGGGGAGAGGTTTAAGAAATGTGGGGGTATCTGAAAATATTCCTAATTATGTTTTACTGGTTACTGATTTGGGTAGATTGTTATCTCTGTATGTGCCTGACAAAGCTACATGTGACCTAGTTACATTAGTTGCAGACCCTTATGTGGAAAGGGCTGTATGTAAAAATGCTCAGAGACATTATGACCAGGAGGGAGGACTGCGTGCATGTGTGCGAAGTGCTGTGCCTGAACTGGGGGTGTCTGTGCTGAGTGGTGACCCTGTAAGAGGAGAAACTGATGGGGGAGAAAGGCAGATAGACTGTGTGGGTCTGTCTGTGCCTGATCCGAGTTTACCTGTACATGGAGAAACATTCTGTGAGAGGAGGCAGATGAGTGACGAGTGTCTGCCTGTGATTGAATCAGTGGATTCTATAGAAGTAGATGAGCTTGACAGGGGAGAGAATGACTGGGTGACTGGCCCGCTGGATGATGTGTGCCAATCTGTGGCAGGGACAATTACGTGCCCTGTGAAAAGACACAATAGTTGAGATAAATGGTAGAAGGAAGATGTGTGCTTGTCTGCACCAGGGTCAAAAGGATCCCAGATTCTGTGTGAGGATGCAAAGTGGCAGACTGACTGTGAGAGAGAGCAGGGGGGCAAGCTTGCCCACTCTATAAAAGAAGCAGCAAAGCCACAGATTTCAGAGTGTGTGGGAGAGGAGGGTACAGGATACTCTTTGAGGGACCCCCAGAGTGAGTGTGAAAGAATGTGGGTGACAGAGACCCCAGTACCCTCAGCTGTGACCTATAAACAGACTGCACAGGCTAGGGGACAGAGACTAACACAGACTGCAGGCACGGGGGGGTTACAGAGAAGTTTATTTACACAGCCCCACAGTGCCAGTCAGCAAATACAGTGTTAAGCGTGCAGGCTCAGCAGCTGGGACCCACAGTGAAGAGGAGGGGGGGTAGTAAACCCCCTACCAACCCTAACAGAGTGCAGGAGTACAAGAATTCTACTCCAGTCGGAGGGCAAGAGCCCATGGTAGTTAAGCAGCAACTGACAGCACACAATATGTTCAGAGAGCACACCATAGGTAGCAAGATACTAGGTTTCTGTAACAGGGGATGATGTGTTATTCAGGGATAAGATGCAAGCCTTATTTTGGGAGGTACCTGCAAAACCCAGAGATGCCATATTTGCACAGAAACAGTTGCAGGAGTTTACTGCCAGAGAGGGAGTATATGAGATGGGACAAAATGTTCTGGTACTAACAGCCATGAGGCAGAACCAGCTACAGGCTGCATGGGAGGGGCCCTGCAAAATATTCAATCAGATGGGTAGAGCAACTAGTGTGTTAATTTTAAAAGGAGGGCATCCTGCTGCCAAAACTGCTATGTGCAATTTGGCAATGGCGTTATCACCGCAAGGGGAAGTCCCCTTTGATACGCATCAGGAGTGGTTGTAGCCACCCCCTTTTGCGTCTCTTATTGGGGGAGGTGTCACGAAAACCTCAGGATTTAGCTAAGAAAGTGTTAATTCTGTATAGCTTGAACTCAAAACAGTTATTTGTTTTCAAGAAGAATTGTGTTTGTGTTTTCTTTGAACTGCCAGGAGTCTCCTAAATAGCCCCACTTAATGCTATTGTGTATGCATTGAGTCATAAAGCCACTCAAGCTCTTAGTCCCAGAGATACACAGGATAAAGTTTATGGCTTAGGCTGTCAATAGAATGCATGATGCAAAACAGGCCCATTCATCGGTCACTGAAAGGATATTGGTATATTATGTACATATATGTGTTAAAACTGTTATAACCTTAAAGGAAGGTAAATATTACAACCTATGGCATATTTGATATCAAACCGATTCTCTCAATAAAACTAAAAGGTTCTAGATATGTAAATATAGAAATCGAGTTACCTAGCAGAACTTATATTGGATTGTATAATTTCAGGCAAGAAATTAGTCTATTGAAGGTCATAAAGGCAGGGGGGTTTTCTTAGCCCGCCCAGGAGGGTGTGGTCAGGCTACTTGATCTGTGGAAAATGGTATAAGAATTTTATGTTTTAAAAATAAGATTGTCATTCTTACAAGGGAGGCTGTGACAACACAGAGTAAGGACCCAATTGCTTCATGCCATCTCTCTGGTAACAGATTCCAAAGACTAGTACAGTGTAAGGTTTCTAATTTTCTTCTTTTAATTTTGAAAAATCTGTTTGCGTGTGTAATTTTATTTGTAACAACTTTTTTTATTAATAATGCATTGTGCATAATATTTTGGCATAATAAATAATTCCTTTATTAAGTTTGGCCTTTGTCTAATAATTGAACAATGTTACTGAAAGAGACTGGAATATTAGAACAATATAATTTAGGTTATTTTCTGCTAAATTGTATTTCTAGAGTTAATGTGTAAAGTCTGGGTTTTTTCTTAGGATTTCCCCTTTAATAAATCATAAGTTGTGGCAGTATTGGAGCTATAGGATTGATAGTTTATTGTGAGTGGCATTAAAAGGGAGTTTTGGGCATTTCTCTTACATCTAGTACAGACTAGGGAAGTGTGGTTAACCCTTGCACCCACTAAACTGAATCACAAGCTTGCCTGGTGTGGCTAGATTGTGACCTATTGGTGACAGTAAAAGGGGGCTGAAAACACTTTCTGTGCCAAATAAGTGACTGGCGCAGGGTTGGATAACCTTGGTTCATCACACTCCCTTTTATATTATTTCTTCTGGCACCTTTTTATACCCTGATGTTTCTCTTACTTTTCCTTGTTCCCTCAGCAGAATGACTGGGGGATAGGGGAAGCGGGAGGCATATTTAAGCCTTTGACTGGGGTGTATTTGCCTCCTCCTGGTGGCCAGGTGTTGTATTTCCAAACAGTAAGGAATGAAGTTTCGGACTCTCCCTGACAGGAAGTAAAGGAATTTATCTGGAGTCATGGTGATGGTAGTCTCATATATAACAAAAAAATAAAAAATAGCACAAACAGTACAAAAGCAGTCCAATAAGGCTTTTAAGGTATAGTAAATGTCCTTCAAAAATGAATAGATGTTTAAAAATTGAATTTGATGTAGATTGTAGGTCCATCTATTGGAGATGTACAGTGTTTTACCTTAATTCCAATGGTTTAAGTGGTTTCTTCCTTCTGTATTGGTTGCCTCCTTGCTTTCTTGGAGTCAGCAGGTATGAGTGCAAAGAAAACCTGTCCTGTTTTGAGGTTGAAATCAAGCAGCCAATCAGAGCTCATATAGATAATTTCAAGTCTTGCAATGTTATTAATCCAACTTTTTAGAGTCCAGTTCCAAAGCACAGACAATCCCCTAATGCTTAATAGAATTTCTGTGCCACATGCCATGTCGAGAACAGGAGCTTGTACT
Organism: Bombina bombina; assembly: GCF_027579735.1. Taxonomy (NCBI): domain Eukaryota; kingdom Metazoa; phylum Chordata; class Amphibia; order Anura; family Bombinatoridae; genus Bombina; species Bombina bombina. Next base: position 1,244,773,712 of record NC_069499.1, read on the forward strand.
TTTTCAAGTTAACTAATTCAAAAGCTCTCATTATATATATATATATATATATATATATATATATATATATATATATATATATAGATAGATAGATAGATAGATAGATAGATAGATAGATAGATAGATAGATAGATAGATAGATATAGATATAGATATATATATTATATACATATATATATATATATATATATATATATAGATAGATATATATATAGATAGATATACTATACTGTGTGTATATATATATATACATACACACACAAAGTAAGATTGCATTTTTTTTCTTTGCTATCATGATATTACTTTTTGTACAGCACTGTAGGTGCCATTAGTATAAATATGGAACTGCCACTTTTAGTACTTTATAGACATATTTTACAAAATATGTCTTTGTTGGTTATAAAATAGCCATAAAACTATATAACAATCAAGACATTTAATGACCAGGATTTGCTGCACAAATTTGCACTTCAAATCTTTCTGTAGTGTATAAACCATGTTACCATCAGGGTATTTCTTTTGTGTATAAATTGTTGGTGTCCCACATTTGTAAGTGGTGTATTACCATGACAACTTAATCTTAAAAGTGTCTAAGAAGCCATTACAGCCCAAGTCTCCTCTGTCACTCTGATCTGTAAAGGGTTTATTTTCATGACATTTGCTGCTCATTTCTATAAAATCAAGTCAAGTAACAATTACCACCATCACAGGCTGATAAATCCATTGCTCCTCTAGTAAAGAAATCCATTGCACTGTGAAAGCAGATTATCCCGACACTCCCCGGAGAGCACCAATTATTTATACAGTGTATCATTTTCCTTCAACTGCAAATGAATTCCTGACAAGTGCTGTGATATATGCAGAAAATGCTAAGAAAGCTAAATCAGTGAATACAGAATGTTTTTATCTACACTGAAAATATAAGATTCATATATATTTTTGAGTTAAATCTTTATATTACCATCTGCATAATTACACATCATTAAATGTGAGGCAACTAAATTAATTTTATGATAATACAAAAACCTGCCCATATAGCATAATTATGTACAATATATTCACATAAATACAATACAGTATAATTATATACAACATATTCACATATTTACAATACAGAATAATGATATATTTAGTGTGCATTGATATACAGTATTTATAATTCAGTATAATTATATACAATATATCATTTTATATTTATAGCATGGTATATATTTATATTAATACAATACAGTATAATTATATACAATCTATTCACACATATACAGTATAATATCATTATATGCACAATCTGAGATTGACATATTCCCTTAAAAAAACAACAACAAAAACAGATCTTTGATCTATTTACACCTTGACTCACTACTTTTTTTATTTTGACATTCAGGATTTTTTCTTAATATCTGCATTAATATTGTGGTGCTCCTACCACTTCACAGCTTCACCTATTCGTCACTAAATTTCAGAGAATTGTTGCCAGCAACTGAAAGACTTGAAAAGCTTTAAAAGAGCTCAAAAGTCAGAATCATTTTTAGAGGGCTTTTTTTAGCTGCTGTATAGAACTCATTAAAAATTTACTATATATAAATAAGTTAAAGGGACATTTTAAGTTAAAATGATATTAAATTGAAATATTTAATTTATAATTTATAATTAGTTTTTCCTTCTTTTACTGTAATTTAATTCTGGAGTATATTCTATGGAATGGAGAACCTTGACACTCCTACTGCGTAGGTAATGGTTGATATGTGCAAAAGTTTGTTTTTATATCTGTTACTAATTGGCCACAGCAAAAAAGTAAGATAAATAACAGTCAAAAGGGTTTTTCAAAGGCCAGGCCTACAAAACACTACATATTTTTCTAATTAAATTTTTAAGTATATCTAAATATTTTAACATACATATCTTTTGCAATGCAGTGAATCATTTCTGTTGCTTAAATGTCAATTGTGCTAGAATTAAGATTTTTGCGCTCGTCGGATTGCTCTCGGATTATGAATTGAAAGTAAACTGTTTTTGCTCACGCTCTAACCAGACTAGCGCAAAAAAACGAACTTACAATATCGCATGTGCGTTCACATATTCCCCGTAGAGGTCAAACCTGATCACATATTCTTATGTGCGCTAACCCAACATGAAAATATGAATATTTCACATTGCAATGTTCTTTATGTAACAGAATATGTTCTATTTATTCATAAATAAATAAATATATGTATTGATGTGTTTATATATATATATATATATATATATATATATATATATATATGTCTGTAAAAACACATATGCACATATAAATACATAAATAAATATGTATACACACACACATATGTATATATATATATATATATTTATATTTCTATCCATATTTAGACATGTATATGTATGTACCTCAATATTAAAGCCCTTTGCAGACCTCATGCTTTTGAGCTCTTGTAACTTTAGTGTGTAATATATTTTTAAGAATTTTTCATTAGATGCGTTATTTTGAGTGTAACTATACTTTTTAATGTACTTTTCTGCAACTTTTTGTTTTACGAAACAGTCAACCAGAGCTTTGAAGTCACAGTATTTATTCTAGAGTAAGTTGTGATTATGCTCAATCGATCATGTTTACTTTCAACTCATAATACAAGCGATAAGCCTGATAGATACAAACATCCCTACTTGGAAACGTTTGTGCTACACTCGTAATCTGTCCCTAAATAGGCAAAGACCAGCTCATGAGCTACAAGCATTGCAGACCCCAATCAGAACATCTTTAGTAAAACAATCATGAGCAGCATTTGCAAGTAGCTGCCACTCAAGGTTTGTGTCTCCTGTGCAGGGTTGTTTAAATTCTTGGAGAATCTAGATTATTAATAGCTATTTTTCTCTACCGTGGGTTCACAAAACCATTTGTAACGATGATCTACAAATCTCAACCCTAATTGCAAAAGGATTAGGTTCCAGTAAAAGCACATATTTTCTGATTGTTTAGAGAACCCTGACACTTAAATTTTTAACTTCTGGTTCATTTGCTTAAAACAGGATTGAAAATTCCTTAACAAATTGATCCAGATTTAGGTGAGAAAAAAAGAGGTGATGTGATGAGAACCTTTAACAAGGACAAATGCTCTATGAGAATTCAAATGCCTCGGATATTCATTTGAAATTATAGGCAAACTTGATGAGTCATTATTGAGTTTTCCAGTAAGAATGTGTCTGACAAACACAAATGAGTCTTTAAATAACTAACTAATTAACTAACAGCTAGATTACAAGTTTGTGCGTTTGTCTTTTAAAAAAGCACCGCAGCTATTACAAGTCTTTTCGGTATAGGTGTACCCCAAGCCTTTTAGCCTGTAACGCAACATCAGTCCGCACTCATAAAAATTACGTTTTTTCATGGGACTTCCATAGCGCTGGTATTACCAGTTTTGCGTTCTGGCTAAAAAGCGAGCGTTATAGCCTAAAACGGCAAGATCCATAACGTCATTTAAAGTCACTAGTTATGAGTTTTACACTACAAATCTGTAACATAAAACTCATAAGAAAAGTGTTAAAAAGTACACTGACACCCATAAACTACCTCTTAACCCCTAAACCACCACCCTCCCTCATCGCAAACACCATTTAACTATTATTAACCCCTAATCTGCCGTCCGCCCACATCGCCCCCGCTATACTAAAGTTAATAAGCCCTAAACCGCAAGTCACTATAATAAACCTATTAACCCCTAAACCGAAAGCCCCTACATCACAATAAACTAAATTAAATTAAAACTTACCTGTCAAATAAAAAAAAAAAAATAAGTTTAAACTAACAATTAAACTAATATAATTATTAAACTAAAATTAAACTAACTACCAATTAACTAAAACTAGACTACACGTTAAAAAAATCCTAACACTACTCTAAAAATTACAAAGTATCTAATTACAAAAATTAAAAATACTAAGTTACAAAAAATAACAAACACTAAATTATGTAAAATAAAAAAATAAAAAAGAATTACACCTAATCTAATAGCCCTATCAAAATAAAAAAGCCCACCCAAAATAAAAAAAAAAAAACCTAGCCTACAATAATCTACCAATGGCCCTTAAAAGTGCCTTTTGTGGGGCATTGCCCCAAATATATCAGCTCTTTTACCTGTAAAATAAAATACAAAGACACCCTCCAACGGTAAAAACCCACCACCCAAACAACCCCGCAAAATAAAAAACCTAAATCTAAAAAAACCTAAGCTACCCTTTGCCCTGAAATGGGCATTTGTATGGGCATTGCCCTTAAAAGGGCATTTAGCTCTTTTACTGCCCAGACCCTAAACCAGAAAAATACCCACCCAAAAAGCCTTACACTAACCCCCTGATGATCCACTTACAGTTTTTTTTTTTTTTTTTTTTTTTTTAAATTCCATCATTTATTGATCAAAAGCACATAAAGAAAAAGTCACAAACAACGGTGCACTCACCGTAAAGGTTTACATATTACAATCTGTGCATTCATGTAAAGAAATAAATCTTAATATAGGATGGAGGCTTATATATCTGTAAATAACACATAACCTAACAAATTAAATAACAAAAACAAAATTAAACATTACTGATCATTATCATTATCTTTGTGTTGGGAATAGCTAGTATTTCTTCATACTAAATTTATTAAAATTCGGGTTGAATAGCTCAACATGAAATAATCTCTAGAGTTTCACCTAAATCCAGGGATATGTTGCTAGTGAACCTATGTAGGATATGTTCCACATAAATCTTACTTTGCCGAGGGGAGCCTCCGACTCCATGTCAAAAAGTCAGTCAGAGGGGAGTTATATGAGGATCAATGTGAGTTAGTGTTCAGTCGGGGGTAATGAGTCGTGCCATAGGAATTTCATATTCTGGAAAAATTCTAGTCTCATTCTTTTTAAGTATCCAAATTCCTCTAGGTCTAAAAGTTCGTTCATTTTTATTAGCCACATCTGTCCTGTCAGGGGTACGGGCATTTTCCAGTATAAAGCAATTAGAGCTTTAGCTCCATTAATGCCAATTTGTAGTAGTTGTCTTCTAAGTCTACATGATATTTGGGGAAGTCTATTCAGGAGGGTAATATGGGGTGTCAGGCGGAGGTCTTTGATTAGGCCTTTCCTAAAATGAGTTTCTATGAATTGCCATAATTGTGTTAATAACTCGCAGTCCCACCACATGTGTAGATAATTGCCTCTCTTTTTGCAACCTCTCCAACATTGATCGTTGGAGGATGGGTAAATAGAGCGTAATCTCGCTGGAGTCAGATACCAGCGTGTGAGTACTTTGAAATTTAATTCAAGGAGTTTCGGAGAGGTTGAGGACTTTTTCGTGTTTTGGAATATGTTCGCCCACTCCTCCTCACTTAGAGTGGTGCCGAGTTCTTTATGCCAGTTGTTGGTGTAAGCAGGTAGTTCTGTCTTCATATGATTCTGTAATATACTACGTATTTTGGATAATGAGTGTGGTGACGGTGTATTGGCCGAGCAGATGTTCTCAAAAGGGGTCAATTGCCTTAGATAGTCTTTTTGAAATAGTGTTGTGTTGATAAAATGTGTGAGTTGATTATATTTTAGCCATGGATAGTATGCCCCTTGTGCTACTTCCCTCATTTCTTCCCTACATATGAGTTTCCCCTCCCGAACAAACTCCTTTAAAGGAGTGGTATATCCCCATTCCGTTTCTCTTTGAAAGTTTCTGTCTAACCCACCCGTCAATTCTGCGTTTAATGGGATAGGAAAAAGCGGCGATCTAGGTCCAGAGATGTCCCTTCTTTTGTGTTTGATTTTTTCCCAAGAGTCAAAGAAGTGTTGGTGTATTGGAAGTGTTGTGCATTGCAAGGGTCTTAAGGGTTTAGGGACCCAGCATAGAGCTCCTACAGATGGGACTTTCAGTATTTGTGAGTCAATGGAAATCCAGGCTTTGTGTCCTGATGTGTTATGCCAGTCATAGACTCTCTGGAGTACTATCGCGTCTAAGTATAGCTGTATATTCGGCAGGCCTAAGCCTCCCGTTGAAGTGGGCCTGTATAGTGTAGCTTTATTTATTCGTGGTTTACGGTTACCCCATATGAATCTATTTATATGGTTTTGAAGTCTCAGAGGGAACCAACCTGGTAAGGCTATAGGTAGGGCTTGTAGCGTATATAAGATTCTTGGGAGGGTTGTCATTTTTATACTTTGTATTTTGCCCCACCAGGAGAGAGGCTTTGTTGCCCAAGTATTTAGGTCTTTCTGAGTTGATAGCATGAGGGCTTCAAAGTTCTTTTTAAAAAGGGTGGTAGAGTTTGGGGACAGGAAAATACCCAGGTATTTTATAGCGTCTGTTTTGAGTGTAAGTGGACATATCTCTGCTAATCTGGAAAACTCTTCTCTCCTAAGGGATATGTTTAGTAGTTCTGATTTAGTCGTGTTTACAGTAAAATTAGAGAATCTCCCAAATTGGTCGAGTTCAAGCATAATTTCTTTCAAGGATTGGGCTGGGTCTGTAACTGTAAAGAGGACATCGTCCGCGTAAAGTGCAATTTTAAAGCTATGTGGGCCAATTTCTATACCTTTAATGGTGTGGTTGTTACGTATGTGGGCGGCCATAACCTCCATGGTGAGTATGAACAGAAGAGGGGATAGGGGGCATCCCTGCCGTGTGCCGTTATTAATTGTAAAAGGTTGGGATAATATACCATTAGCCTTGACTTTTGCTGTGGGGTGAGCATAAAGACTGAATATTCTGTTGCGCATTCGGGGCCCCAGTCCTATCTCGATAAGTGTGTCTTTGAGGAACTGCCAGTCTAGCCTGTCGAAGGCCTTCTCGGCATCTGTTGCCAAGAAGACCGTCGGTATCTTGTAGTGTTTAGAGTAGGACATGAAGGTCAGGGCTCTTATGGTATTATCTCTGGCCTCCCTATGGGGTACGAACCCAACCTGGTCTGTATGGATAATATCTTCTAGTAACCTATTCAGTCTTTTAGCTAAGATCTTGCCTAGAATTTTGAGGTCCGCATTTAAAAGTGAGATAGGTCTGTAGCTTTTAGTGTCTGATGGTGTTTTCCCTTGTTTTAGGATAACTGAAATATGGGCTTGTTGCATTTCCTTAGGGAGCGCTTTCCCGTCGTCTATAGTTTTAAATAGGTTTAGGAGGTGCGGGGCCAGGGAGGTTCTAAATGTTTTATAATAAATGTTGGTAAACCCATCTGAGCCTGGGCTCTTCCCAGAGGGTAGCTTAGCAATCACTGAGAGGATTTCCTGTAGTGAGATAGGTGCTTCGAAATTTTCTTTTAATGCCGTCTGTATTTTCGGGAGGTTGGCTTCTTTTATATATGTCTGGAGCTCAGTTAGCCTTTTTGGGGATTGATCTGATGGTAGATTATATAACTCTGAGTAATAGATTTTGAATTGTTCTGCTATATCTCTGCTTTCAATGAGATGTTGGCCCGCTGGTGTCACTAATTCGTGGATGTGGGATTTAGTGGTTTGTTGGTTAAGTAATCTGGCCAATCTAGGTCCTGCTCTATTACTTTCGAAGAAATATATTTTTTTCAGTGCTAGAGCCTTTCTCTGTGCCTCTTTAGAAAGAATAATGTTTAAATCTTGTCTAATTTTAGTTATCTGTGACAGAAGTGTTTTATTTGATGGGTTATTCTTGTGTTGTGCCTCTAATGTGTATAGCTGTGTCGTTAAGTTAGTCACTGAGGAGCGATATTGCTTTTTTATTTTGGCTGTTTGCTTTATACATTCCCCCCTGATGTACGCCTTGTGTGCCTCCCAGATAATACCCGGAAGTGAGTCGCTGGTGCAGTTAAATTGGAAATATTCGGTCAATGCATTTTGTAATATTTTTTGTGTTGGGGGATAATGAAGGATTGAGTCCTCTAGTCTCCAAGTGTAAGGGATTGTTGGGATCTCGGGCCAGTCTAACTCTAGGTGTACTGCTGAATGGTCAGACCATGCTGTAGGTCGAATGTCTGAGTCTCTTAGGAGGGATAAGTGATGTCTATCAATAAATAAGTAATCAATTCGGGTGTATGTTGCCCATGGATGTGAATAAAAGGTATAGTTGTGTTGTGTTGGGTGCTGTATGCGCCAGGTATCGATAAGGCTCAATTCTTTTATACATGATAGGGTTGTATTCGGTGCTCTAGATTTCGCTTGTCCGTGTTTTGTAGACGAGTCCATGATTGGATCTAGTACTGTATTAAGGTCCCCTCCCATCACTACCAGACCTTTCTTGTGTTCTAAAACCAGGGAGAGAACTTTTTGGAAAAATTTTCGTCTACGACTAAGTGGGGCATAGATATTAACTAGAGTGATTGTTTTGTTAAACAGGAGACCTGTGAGAATAAGGATCCGTCCCTCTGTGTCTGTGATTTTGTTATGTAGCTGGAAATGGAGGAGTTTGTGAAGTAGTATGGTAACACCTTGCTTCTTGGCGTGGTATGCGTTATGGTAGTTTGTAGGGAAGTCCTTTGAGGCCAGAGAAGGCTCTGCGCCTGTGATAAAGTGGGTCTCTTGTAAGAAGATAATAGAGTGAGAGTTGGTAGCAAAGTGTTTAAGAGCAATAGACCGCTTATTTGGCGAATTAAGGCCCTTCACATTTTGTGAAATAATCTGTATTCGTGGGACTGTCATGGTCATGGGGGGTGGTAAGTGTCGGTCAGTTTCGTCTCACCTGAGAGTTGGGAAGACATGGAGTTCAGAGGCATCCCCTGCGGTATTAGCAATTTGATAGAGCTACAAAAAGGTATCGCTGTTTCAAGTAATAAAAGACAACCTGGAGTCTGAAATAAAAAACCAACAGTGTTAGATATGAAAATACAATCAATCAGTAAAAAAGACAAACAAAAACAAACAAACAAAAGGAAAACTGTACTAGCATTCCTAGAATTACTCATCCTAGGATTATAGATAGTGCTAAACTAGGTCTGTAATTCTAACTTAACAGTGAGTGGGTGGGGGAGAGTAGGCTGATGTTTGTGCCTGTCCACTCTATTTTGGGTACAAATTATTCATTTTTTTTTAAACATGTCAAACAATGATATAAGACTCATTCGACTGGGTTCGCTGGTAGAAAGCTGGATATTCTCTATATAATGCCCTTTTAGCAGGGCAAAGCTATCAAAAAGAGAAAAGGAGTTAAGAGTTACTGTCATTTTTGTCATGTTATGTCCGATGATCTGGCAGGAGAGTCTGACGCCATTGTATTTTTCCTCTTTGTGGGTCTAGTTGACCAGCTTCTTCTTTGTGGTTTAGGTGACAAAGATCTCTCTTGGTCTCTTTTTCTTGAGGTTTCTGTCAGCTTGGGTAGAGATGGTTGTGCAATATTCAGCTGCCTGCAGAACTGTTCCAGATCATAAGCGTTTCGGTATACAAATGTTTTGTCATCTTTCAGGACTTTAATGGCAAAAGGGAAGCCCCATCTGTATGCTATTCCAAGATCTTGTAAGTGTAAAGTTAAATATCTGGCTTCCTTACGTTTGGCTAAGGTGATCGGGCTAAGGTCAGGGTAGATCTGTATGACATCTTCGCCAAAATAAAGTGGTGATTTCTTCCTGGATGCTTGTAAAAGGTTTTCTTTATCCTTAAACTTGTGACAGCACAGAATTACATCTCGTGGTGGCATACTGTCTGGGGGTTTTGGCCGTAGGGCTCTGTGGGCTCTGTCCAAGGCTATAGGTTCTTTTTCAGGATCCAATAAAAATTTGAACAAATTTTGTAAGTAGGAGGGTAGTTGTTGTGGAAGAATTTTTTCTGGTATGCCTCGAATCCGAAGGTTCTGCCTTCTACCTCTGTTATCTAGGTCTTCCATTTGGATCTGTAAGCGTTCAATGGCTTCAGATTGAAATTGAAAAGCTTGTGCAGTGTTATCTGAGGCTTTATTCGTCTCCTCTAGTTGGTCTTCTAATTCCAACACCCTGTCTCCCAGCTCCCTAATATCTCTCTTGACTTCTGTCAGGCCATCTTTTATAGCTTTACTCACTTGCTGCATTATGTTAGAGAGGTCTGCCTTAGTGGATAGAGCTTTTAGATCTGATCGTGTTATGGGTGTCTTATCCTCTATAGATGTAGGAGCTTGTGAGGAGTGTTCTGTAGTATCGGAGAGAGGTAGATCAGGCTCTGTAGTCAGAGAGGTGTCATGGTTCTTAAAGTAAGCGTTCAATTTGCCTCCCGTGCTTGTATGTCCCTTTAAAAGCTTGTCTCCTTTGGTTTTACTCTTTGAGGTCATCTTGAGTCTAGGATCTATGTAGTTTGATGTAAGTGATCGTATTCTACCCCACAGTATGTATTTAGGGAGTGATAGGCCGCGCAATTTCCACGCTGTTTAATCCTGTAGTGCGCACTTTTAATTATTCTAAGGCCTTTACTGATCAGGTAGTTATGTATGTCGGCCTGAAGTATGAGTGATCACAAGTAGAAGCAGGGTATAGGGCTGTTATATAGGGCCTGTTCAGTCTTAATAGCCTGGTAATAAGTGTATGGCGCAGTCTTTTTTTTTTATTTGTATGACGTTTTACCTTAGGTCCGTAGTGTATCTGGATTGCAGGGTCGTGAAGCAATGATCCACACAGGAGGTTTATCAGCAAGCTGTGTCTCGGGCTCGTTAGCTAGCGCCTCTATGTAGTGACTCACTGCGGCGTGTGTGCTGATAGCGTGGCTCACACTGTGTTGCGTCGTCGTTCTGTTATAGGCCGCAATCAGACTTTGTCTAATTCCGTTTTTTCGGTAATACGGATCTCTTTTCTCTAGCGTCTGACGTTCAAACAGCTTTCTTAAGTGATATATAGCAAGGCATATCCCAGTTCTGAGTGATTATATGTTATTTATTGCCCATTAGAGCGGTCGTTTGTCGGAGCTCTAACTTGATGCGACCATCAGGATTGCTGGCCGGCTCCGCCCCCCCACTTACAGTTTTTGAAGTCCCGCTTGAACTATCTTCATCTTGGCGTTGAAGTCCTCATCCAGGCAGCAAGAAGTCTTCATCCAGGGGGCCTCTTCAATCTTCATAACGGCAGCGAAGTCCTGATCCAAGTGGTGAGAAGTCTTCATCCAGGCAACCTCTTCAATCTTCATCCAGGCGGCACCCCCCAAAAGGCTCTTTTAAGGACCCTTGGTATTTTGGGGGATGGGGGTTTGTATAGCTTTAGGGGGTGTTTGTATTATTTTTTTTTCAGCAAAAGAGCTGTTTAACTCAGGCTAATGCCCTATAAAAGGCCCTTTTAAGGGCCCCCCAAAAGGCCCTTCTAAGGGCCCTTGGTAGTTTACTCTTGATTAGGCTTTTTTATTTTGGGGTGTTTTTTTATTTTTAAAAGGGTATTAGAATAGGAATAATCTTTATTTTTTGGATAATTTAATTTTTTTTTTCTTTTTTTGTAATGGTATTTTTTTATTTTTTGTAATGGTAGGTTTTAGTGTAAGATAGGTTTTATTTCACAGTTAAGTTTGTATTTATTTTAACAAGGTAGTTATTAAATAGCTACTAAATAGTTATTAACTAGTCTAACTAGTTAAAATAAATACAAACTTACCTGTAAAAACAAAATAAAACCTAAGCTAGTTACAATATAACTATTCGTTATAGTGTAGCTATCTTACGGCTAGATTTAGAGTTTGGCGGTAGCCGTCAAAACCAGCGTTAGAGGCTCCTAATGCTGGTTTTGGGCTACCGCTGGTATTTAGAGTCAGTCAGGAAAGGGTCTAACGCTCACTTTGCAGCCGCAACTTTTCCATACCGCAGATTCCCCTACGCCATTTGCGTATCCTATCTTTTCAATGGGATCTTTCTAACGCCGGTATTTAGAGTCTTGGCTGAAGTGAGCATTAGAAATCCAACGACAAAACTCCAGCCGCAGAAAAAAGTCAGTAGTTAAGAGTTTTCTGGGCTAACGCCAGTTTATAAAGCTCTTAACTACTGTGCTCTAAAGTACACTAACACCCATAAACTACTTATGTACCCCTAAACTGAGGTCCCCCCACATCGCTATCGCTGACCCTGCATATTATTATTAACCTCTAATCTGCCGCTCCGCACACCGCCGCAACCTATGTTATCCCTATGTACCTCTAATCTGCTGCCCCTAACACCGCCGACCCCTATATTATATTTATTAACCCCTAATCTGCCGCCCCCAACGTTGCCTCCACCTACCTACAATAATTAACCCCTAATCTGCCGACCGGATCTCACCGCTACTCTAATAAATGTATTAACCCCTAAAGCTAAGTCTAACCCTAACACTAACACCCCCCTTAGTTAAATATAATTTAAATCTAATGAAATAAATGAACTCTTATTAAATAAATGATTCCTATTTAAATCTAAATACTTACCTGTAAAATAAACCCTAATATAGCTACAACATAAATTATAATTATATTGTAGCTATTTTAGGATTAATATTTATTTTACAGGCAACTTTGTAATTATATTAACTAGGTACAATAGCTATTAAATAGTTAATAACTATTTAATAGCTACCTAGTTAAAATAATTACAAAATTACCTGTAAAATAAATCCTAACCTAAGTTCCAATTAAACCTAACACTAGACTATCAATAAATAAATTAAATTAAATACCTACAAATAAATGCAATTAAATAAACTAACTAAAGTACAAAAAATAAAAAAGAACTAAGTTACAAAGAATAAAAAAATATTTACAAACATTAGAAAAATATTACAACAATTTTAAACTAATTACACCTACTCTAAGCCCCCTAATAAAATAACAAAGCCCACCAAAATAAAAAAATGCCCTACCCTATTCTAAAATACAAATTGAAAAGCTCTTTTACCTTACCAGCCCTTAAAAGGGCCATTTGCGGGGCATGTCCCAAAGAATTCAGCTCTTTTGCCTGGAAAAAAAACATACAATACCCCCCCCAACATTACAACCCACCACCCACATACCCCTAATCTAACCCAAAACCCCCTTAAATAAACCTAACACTAAGCCCCTGAAGATCTTCCTACCTTATCTTCACCACACCGGGTATCAGCGATCCGTCCAGGCTCCAATATCTTGATCCAAGCCCAAGCGGGGGGCTGAAGACATCCATCCTCCAGCTGAAGTCTTGATCCAAGCGGGCAGAAGAGGACATCCGGACCTGCAAACATCTTCATCCAAGCCGCATCTTCTATGTTCTTCCATCCGATGATGACCGGCTGATCTTCAAGACCTCCACCGCGGATCCATCCTCTTCTTCCGACGACTAGACGACGAATGAAGGTTCCTTTAAGGGACGTCATCCAAGATGGCGTCCCTCGAATTCCGATTGGCTGATAGGATTCTATCAGCCAATCGGAATTAAGGTAGGAAAATTCTGATTGGCTGATGTAATCAGCCAATCAGATTCAAGTTCAATCCGATTGGCTGATAGAATCCTATCAGCCAATCGGAATTCGAGGGACGCCATCTTGAATGACGTCCCTTAAAGGAACCTTCATTCGTCGTCTAGTCGTTGGAAGAAGAGGATGGATCCGCGGTGGAGGTCTTGAAGATCAGCCGGTCGTCATCGGATGGAAGAACATAGAAGATGCGGCTTGGATGCAGATGTTTGCCGGTCTGGATGTCCTCTTCTGCCCGCTTGGATCAAGACTTCAGCCGGAGGATGGATGTCTTCAGCCCCCCGCTTGGGCTTGGATCAAGACATCGGAGCCAGGATGGATCGGTATGATACCCGGTGTGGTGAAGATAAGGTAGGAAGATCTTCAGGGTCTTAGTGTTAGGTTTATTTAAGGGGGGTTTGGGTTAGATTAGCGGTATGCGGGTGGTGGGTTGTAATGTTTGGGGTGGGTATTGTATGTTTTTTTTCTCCAGGCAAAAGTGCTGAATTCTTTGGGGCATGCCCCGCAAATGGCCCTTTTAAGGGCTGGTAAGGTAAAAGAGCTTTTCTATTTTAATTTTAGAATAGGGTAGGGCATTTTTTTATTTTGGGGGGCTTTGTTATTTTATTAGGGGGCTTAGAGTAGGTGTAATTAGTTTAAAATTGTTGTAATATTTTTCTAATGTTTGTAAATATTTTTTTATTTTTTGTAACTTAGTTCTTTTTTATTTTTTTGTACTTTAGTTAGTTTATTTAATTGTATTTATTTGTAGGTATTTTTTTTTATTTATTTATTGATAGTGTAGTGTTAGGTTTAATTGTAGATAATTGTAGGTAGTTTTTTAATTTATTTATTGATAGTGTAGTGTTAGGTTTAATTGTAACTTAGGTTAGGATTTATTTTACAGGTAATTTTGTAATTATTTTAACTAGGTAACTATTAAATAGTTATTAACTATTTAATAGCTATTGTACCTGGTTAAAATAATTACAAAGTTGCCTGTAAAATAAATATGAATCCTAAAATAGCTACAATATAATTATAATTTATATTGTAGCTATATTAGGGTTTATTTTATAGGTAAGTATTTAGCTTTAAATAGGATTAATTTATTTAATAAGAGTTAATTTATTTCATTAGATTTAAATTATATTTAATTAGGGGGGTGTTAGTGTTAGGGTTAGACTTAGCTTTAGGGGTTAACCCATTTATTAGAGTAGCGGCGAGCTCCGGTCGGCAGATTAGGGGTTAATAAGTGTAGGTAGGTGGAGGCGATGTTGGGGGCGGCAGATTAGGGGTTAATAAATATAATATAGGGGTCGGCGGTGTTAGGGGAAGGAGATTAGGGGTACATAGGTATAATGTAGGTTTCGGCGGTGTATGGAGCAGCAGATTAGGGGTTAATAATAATATGCAGGGGTCAGCGATAGCAGGGGCGGCCGATTAGGGGTTAATAAGTGTAGGGCTAGGGGTGTTTAGACTCGGGGTACATGTTAGAGTGTTAGGTGCAGACTTAGGAAGTGTTTCCCCATAGAATACAATGGGGCTGCGTTAGGAGATTAACGCTGCTTTTTTGCAGGTGTTAGTTTTTTTTTCAGCTCAAACAGCCCCATTGTTTCCTATGGGGGAATCGTGCACAAGCACGTTTTTGAAGCTGGCCACGTCCGTAAGCACCGCTGGTATCGAGAGTTGAAGTGGCGGTAAATATTCTCTACGCTCCCTTTTTTGGAGCCTAACGCAGCCCTTCTGTGAACTCTAAATACCAGCGGTATTTAAAAGGTGCGGGAGAAAAAAAGCATGCGTAGCTAACGCACCCCTTTGGCCGCAGAACTCTAAATCTAGCCGTTAGGTTTTATTTCACAGGTAAGTATGTATTTAGCTTTAAATAAGAATTATTTAGTTAATAATTGTAAATATAATTTAGATCTAATTTCATTATGCTAAAGTTAGGGGGTGTTAGGGTTAGGGTTAGGTTTAGGGTTAGGATTAGGGTTAGGTTTAGTGGTTAATATAGTTTAATTTAGGTTGTTGTGATGTGGGGGGCTGGTGGTTTAGCGGTTAATAGGTTTATTTTGTGGTAGTGATGTGGGAGGCCAGAGGTTTAGGGATTAATAACTTTATTTAGTTGCAGTGATGTTGGGGTGCGGTGGAATAGGGGTTAATAACTTTAGTATAAGGGCGGCGATATCGGGAGCGATAGATTAGGGGTTAATAATTTTATTTAGGTTGCAGTGATATCGGGAGCGGCAGATTAGGGGTTTTTAGACTCAGGGTTTATGTTAGGGTGTTAGGTTTAAACTGTATTTTATTTTTCCCCATAGACATCAATAGGGCTGCGTTACAGAGCTTTTGTTTCTGCGATCGCAGGTTTTTGCCGGCTCTCCCCATTTATGTCTATGGGGAAAGCATGCACGAGCAGGTCAAACACAACGCTTGTTTTGGGTGAGGTATTATGGATCTTAAAATCTCCATTTCGCATGTGCAAGCCATGTTTTTCAAAACTTGTAATGGCAGCGCTATAGGGAATTAAATAACGCATCTTTTATTGCGTTCGTTAATTTCCCTATATCGCTCAAAACTCGTAATCTAGCTGTAATAGAGGTGTGCATTTGGCAGTTTATTCACTGCCGAATGTGGAAGTTGGAAGCTTCTTTTGGTATTCTAAGATCTTAGTTTGTTTCACTTGCACAAAAGGATATTCGGTTCTGAAAAACACCCAAATACCGAAAGCAGCCTCCGATTTCCACAATCGGCAGTGAATAAAACTGCTGAATGCACACCTCTATTAAGTAAGTCATGGCACCCAAACAAAGTGAGCATTTTTTTTTATTATTGGGCCTTTTTGTTAATTTGTTTGTTCATTTTGTTTGTGCTTCATTACCATTTAGACAGGTAGGAAAGGGAGAAGGAGCTGATATAGTTAGACAAATCAGCTCCTTCATTTTTAATGAGGTAGAGGGTGTCTGACCATTCATGTGTCCTACATCCCCTGTCAAATCCTACCATAGTATTACTAATGATTGATGTTAGTGACATCCAGTCACTAAATGTTGATTTTAGTCATACAGGCTTTTCCAATCAAGCCTTAATCTAGCAAAGGTAGTCGGGAGATTAGGGGAAGTGTAGCCATTTTCAATCACTTTGACTGGAGCTAAAGTGCAGTTTGCTGCTTCTGCAGTGTTCCAGTCATTCACCAAGATATATCATATTTTAATTCAAATTATTTGTATATTTTGCTTTCCATTGAAAATAATGGGAATGAATTTAGTTAAAAAAAATTCTTTAATGAATATTCTGACAAAACAAATGCCTGCTTGAATGAAATTTGTCCAAAATAAACTTCAGGAAAAATGCGAGTCATTTTTTGCCAATGCATATCTCTATTTTTTATGTTACACATAAGAAAAGAATTGCCAGAGGAATTGAAAAAACTGATTGTGGGACTTCACAAAAATGGAAAAGGATACAGGAAGATCAGTGACCAACTAAAAATCAGTTGAAACACAGCTGTAAAAGTAATCAGAAGGTTTAGAATGAGCCATAGTACCACTAATCAGAGCCTCAGTGGTCGTTCTCCTAAAATGACACCACAGACAGTACGCTACTTGTACTTTCTAGTTCTGAAAAACAGATGGGAAAGTGCTTCAGAGTTGGCTCAGGGGTTATAAATTGAAATCAGTGTTTCTATCACAGCTCAGACAGCGTGAAGGACATTGCTTAACATAAACCTCTATGGAAAGAAAAAATCTTTGCTTGCTCTTTGGCACAAAATTCCAAGATTGAATAATGGGAGCACATTCTTTGGTCAGAAGAGACCAAGGTAAATTTGTTCAGCTCATGTTTGGCGTGAACCTGGACAGGACTACCGCAGTAAATGCATAGTCCCAACAGTAAATCAGAGAGGTGGAAGTGTGATGATATTGGGCTGCATGAGGGCAAAAGGTGTTGGGGAGATGAGATTTATAGATGGCACCATGAATGCCTATGGATATGCCAAAAAAACTGGCTGTCATGATGACTTCCTTTCTCCAGAAGCTTTGCAGTTCTAAAGAAGAAAAAAGTAAAAACTATGACCAGTATTTTGCCTGACTTGAATCCAATAGAACACCTGGGGTATTTTAAAGAAAAAGGCAGAGCAACACAAACCTTCCAGCAAAGATCAGCTGAAAAAAATTGTCTCTGAAGAATGGCAGAACATCTCTCCAGAATCTTATGCATCATTGTTGAGGAGGATTGAGTCTGTCATTAAAAATAACGGTGGGCGGGGCGTGGCCAGGAGACAACTATGGCGGACAGAAAATTCTACAGCTCAGCAGCTTGTTAAGCTAAACTTATGATTCCCTTTGGAGCCATCCACAGTCTGACTAGACTAACTATATCTCTAGCCTGCTGAACTAATCCACTCTCGAAATATATGCTATTATAGCCATTTTAACACTGGAGTCTGCTGATATGAGCAGATCGATGTGAGACAGAGGCCTACCACGAAGACTCTCATTTTATACAGACCCAGCCGCTGGAGCTAAAGTAAAGGAAGCACTACAGAAGAGATAACATCGGACACCCCATATTACCTCTAACTCCCAGCCACTACATTACTATCTGCTTACAGTGCACGATGGAGATAGAGGCGGACATGGTTGCAGCCCTCCTTGAAGGTCTGGGAAAACAAATGGACCTACACTATAGCCTGCTAACTCTCGACATCCGCTCTATGGGCTCAGATGAGGATCGTCCTAATATTCATACTATACCGGATGAGACATCGGAGGAGCGGCCTCGAGAGGTACTATGCGCAGAAGTTCAAGCGCTCACGAAGATCTGAAACACCGCGCTGCCGCACACCCCTCCATGCACACCCAGACCCTCCACCTACTTGCCATCCGATGTCTCCCCTGAGCGGTCCGTAAGTAAACCAGACCTTGTCCCTTTACTTCTGACACCTGAAGCAGCTTTACTGCCACCTCAACCTAGATCTCCGCTAGTCACCTTAACCTGCCAGTCCATCCAGCTAAGTATTGGCCCGCAGGCACCAACCAACACACCCGACTGGAGACGACTTGAAGATCTTTGCACTGCCATAAGGAGACCCAATAAACAGCGCAACCTCATACTTACTTGCGCTCCCTCGTTAAGCTGCATACCTTCAAAGGCCCTCAGTAACTTTGGTATAGCACTTTTGCAGGGCTTTCAGAAACCTGGGACCTACAGGAACGCAACTGAACTATTTCATATTGGACACTTAATTAACTCCTTCGATCCAGGAGGATAGCCCCAATATTGGCCTGCTTGATTAATAGCCCTGTCCCATTAGACACCATTAGTGTTGATAAGGGCTCAAATCAACCATACTTTTATCTGAGTTATGTAAACCCCAGTTTGGTCATATGCTCTGTTGTTGGGGATGTTTAGTTTCTCTACATTTTACAGGTTTGATACTATCTAAGTTTGATCTTATGACCTCATATGTGATATTTTGTTTTGCATTGACTATGTGTTTATACCTTTATCTCATCACTTCAGTACACCCTATTCATACCCCTGACTAACCTGTACTCCAACCAAGGCCTTTTTTGCGCTATTTGTACTGCTCAGCACTACTCATGCCCCTTAAAGATTAAGAAAACAGGAAATTCCCATATTGAGATCTCTCACTACCATAAGAGCCTTAGTTCCTTTAATATCTGGCTTAACTGCAATAACTCTTCACCTACAGACCCTTAACCTTACACAGTTATACTATACTGGTCATTTTCACTCTCTAGCATACTTCAGCGCCTCTGCTAACTAACTCTGACTTGATCTCTATCATTTTACCATATAGGCTCTCAAATCTGGTTGGAACATTATTGTAGCTTTGTGTGCATTTTTCTGTTCTCAGACTGTTTGTTCAGAGTTTTATAACTCAATGATATACGCTATTGTGACTGATTCAGAACTATGCTCAAGTATGTGTCTGTACATGTATAATCAATAGCTGTTTGCTGGTGGTACCCTATTCCTTTTATTCTTCCCCTTAGTACAATATTTATACACCAATATTTCAGTCCCCTTATATTTATTATTTATATGAAGCACAATATTTATGACATCCCCACTCCTACTTACCCATGCAAGTATGTGTTATATTTATGGTTTATTACTACTAAAGGTCCTAAGCCATATTTTTGCATGATCCCAACCCTGCCTCCCAGTATCTTATCCTTATGTTAAGCTGATCTTAAAATTTTTAGTATTAAACTATCACCATCCCATCCTCACTCCTACACGTCATATTTTTCTGACTCCACTTTTCAGTGAGCCTTTTATAAACTCCTCAGGTATCAGAATCCTATAAATTAATTAGACTCCTATATTGTTTATCAGACAGAGGCCTTAGTTTAAGACTATAAACTCTGCTAACATGTGGGTCTTAGCTCCTACATAAGCCATACATATCTGCTTTCTTTAGGCACCCATAGTCTTTGCCTAGCAACCATGATTGCTGCCTACTCCGCGTTCGACTCCCATAATCTACCCTCCTATAGGAAGTTTGTCTCATTACGAAGGAATACCATTTACAAGATAAAGCATTATCCCATATAAGTTAATTGCAAAATACCTATTCTACCTGTCTATAGTTCCGTCACTATATCTCCCACTATATAGTACCTCCTACTACTTTCTGAAAGTATTCTCCACAAGCCCTAGAGGATGCCTTGTTTTGTTTTTTTATGTCATCTCTGCTTAGACGACCATTTACTGTTGGCTTAAGAACATGTTCTTATACAATTATCCCAGAGCGTAACTTCCCAGCTTGCTCCTTATGCCCCCTAAGGCCTAGATTTAGAGTTCGGCGGTAGCCGTCAAAACCAGCGTTAGAGGCTCCTAACGCTGGTTTTGGCCGCCCGCTGGTATTTGGAGTCAGTGATTAAAGGGTCTAACGCTCACTTTACAGCCGCGACTTTTCCATACCGCAGATCCCCCTACGCCATTTGCGTAGCCTATCTTTTCAATGGGATCTTTCTAACGCTGGTATTTAGAGTCGTTTCTGCAGTGAGCGTTAGAGCTCTAACGACAAGATTCCAGCCGCCTGAAAAAAGCAGGAGTTAAGAGCTTTCTGGCTAACGCCGGTTTATAAAGCTCTTAACTACTGTACCCTAAAGTACACTAACACCCATAAACTACCTATGTACCCCTAAACCGAGGTCCCCCCACATCGCCGCCACTCGATTAAAATTTTTAACCCCTAATCTGCCGACCGCCACCTACGTTATACTTATGTACCCCTAATCTGCTGCCCCTAACCCCGCCGACCCCTATATTATATTTATTAACCCCTAACTTGCCCCACACAACGTCGCCGCAAGCTACTTAAAATAATTAACCCCTAATCTTCCGACCGCAAATCGCCGCCACCTACGTTATCCCTATGTACCCCTAATCTTCTGCCCCTAACATCGCCGACCCCTATGTTATATTTATTAACCCCTAATCTGCCCCCCACAACGTCGCCGACACCTACCTACACTTATTAACCCCTAATCTGCCGAGCGGACCTGAGCGCTACTATAATAAAGTTATTAACCCCTAATCCGCCTCACTAACCCTATCATAAATAGTATTAACCCCTAATCTGCCCTCCCTAACATCGCCGACACCTACCTTCAATTATTAACCCCTAATCTGCCGACCGGAGCTCACCGCTATTCTAATAAATGTATTAACCCCTAAAGCTAAGTCTAACCCTAACACTAACAACCCCCTAAGTTAAATATAATTTTTATCTAACGAAATAAATTAACTCTTATTAAATAAATGATTCCTATTTAAAGCTAAATACTTACCTGTAAAATAAATCCTAATATAGCTACAATATAAATTACATTTATATTATAGCTATTTTAGGATTAATATTTATTTTACAGGTAACTTTGTATTTATTTTAACCAGGTACAATAGCTATTAAATAGTTAAGAACTATTTAATAGTTACCTAGTTAAAATAATTACAAATTTACCTGTAAAATAAATCCTAACCTAAGATATAATTAAACCTAACACTACCCTATCAATAAAATAATTAAATAAACTACCTACAATTACCTACAATTAACCTAACACTACACTATCAATAAATTAATTAAACACAATTGCTACAAATAAATACAATTAAATAAACTATCTAAAGTACAAAAAATAAAAAAGAACTAAGTTACAGAAAATAAAAAAATATTTACAAACATAAGAAAAATATTACAACAATTTTAAACTAATTACACCTACTCTAAGCCCCCTAATAAAATAACAAAGACCCCCAAAATAAAAAATTCCCTACCCTATTCTAAAATACAAAAATTACAAGCTCTTTTACCTTACCAGCCCTGAACAGGGCCCTTTGCGGGGCATGCCCCAAGAATTTCAGCTCTTTTGCCTGTAAAAAAAAACATACAATACCCCCCCCCAACCTTACAACCCACCACCCACATACCCCTAATCTAACCCAAACCCCCCTTAAATAAACCTAACACTAAGCCCCTGATGATCTTCCTACCTTGTCTTCACCATGCCAGGTTCACCGATCCGTCCTGGCTCCAAGATCTTCATCCAACCCAAGCGGGGGTTGGCGATCCATAATCCGGTGCTCCAAAGTCTTCCTCCTATCCGGCAAGAAGAGGACATCCGGACCGGCAAACATCTTCTCCAAGCGGCATCTTCTATGTTCTTCCATCCGATGACGACCGGCTCCATCTTGAAGACCTCCAGCGCGGATCCATCCTCTTCTTCCGACGACTAGACGACGAATGACGGTTCCTTTAAGGGACGTCATCCAAGATGGCGTCCCTCGAATTCCGATTGGCTGATAGGATTCTATCAGCCAATCGGAATTAAGGTAGGAATTTTCTGATTGGCTGATGGAATCAGCCAATCAGAATCAAGTTCAATCCGATTGGCTGATCCAATCAGCCAATCAGATTGAGCTCGCATTCTATTGGCTGTTCCGATCAGCCAATAGAATGCGAGCTCAATCTGATTGGCTGATTGGATCAGCCAATCGGATTGAACTTGATTCTGATTGGCTGATTCCATCAGCCAATCAGAAAATTCCTACCTTAATTCCGATTGGCTGATAGAATCCTATCAGCCAATCGGAATTCGAGGGACGCCATCTTGGATGACGTCCCTTAAAGGAACCGTCATTCGTCGTCTAGTCGTCGGAAGAAGAGGATGGATCCGCGCTGGAGGTCTTCAAGATGGAGCCGGTCGTCATCGGATGGAAGAACATAGAAGATGCCGCTTGGAGAAGATGTTTGCCGGTCCGGATGTCCTCTTCTTGCCGGATAGGAGGAAGACTTTGGAGCACCGGATTATGGATCGCCAACCCCCGCTTGGGTTGGATGAAGATCTTGGAGCCAGGACGGATCGGTGAACCTGGCATGGTGAAGACAAGGTAGGAAGATCATCAGGGGCTTAGTGTTAGGTTTATTTAAGGGGGGTTTGGGTTAGATTAGGGGTATGTGGGTGGTGGGTTGTAATGTTGGGGGGGGGGTATTGTATGTTTTTTTTTACAGGCAAAAGAGCTGAAATTCTTGGGGCATGCCCCGCAAAGGGCCCTGTTCAGGGCTGGTAAGGTAAAAGAGCTTGTAATTTTTGTATTTTAGAATAGGGTAGGGAATTTTTTATTTTGGGGGTCTTTGTTATTTTATTAGGGGGCTTAGAGTAGGTGTAATTAGTTTAAAATTGTTGTAATATTTTTCTTATGTTTGTAAATATTTTTTTATTTTCTGTAACTTAGTTCTTTTTTATTTTTTGTACTTTAGATAGTTTATTTAATTGTATTTATTTGTAGCAATTGTGTTTAATTAATTTATTGATAGTGTAGTGTTAGGTTAATTGTAGGTAATTGTAGGTAGTTTATTTAATTATTTTATTGATAGGGTAGTGTTAGGTTTAATTATATCTTAGGTTAGGATTTATTTTACAGGTAAATTTGTAATTATTTTAACTAGGTAACTATTAAATAGTTCTTGACTATTTAATAGCTATTGTACCTGGTTAAAATAAATACAAAGTTACCTGTAAAATAAATATTAATCCTAAAATAGCTATAATATAAATGTAATTTATATTGTAGCTATATTAGGATTTATTTTACAGGTAAGTATTTAGCTTTAAATAGGAATCATTTATTTAATAAGAGTTAATTTATTTCGTTAGATAAAAATTATATTTAACTTAGGGGGGTGTTAGTGTTAGGGTTAGACTTAGCTTTAGGGGTTAATACATTTATTAGAATAGCGGTGAGCTCCGGTCGGCAGATTAGGGGTTAATAATTGAAGGTAGGTGTCGGCGATGTTAGGGAGGGCAGATTAGGGGTACATAGGGATAACGTAGGTGGCGGCGGTTTACGGAGCGGCAGATTAGGGGTTAAAAGTGTAATGCAGGGGTCAGCGATAGCGTGGGCGGCAGATTAGGGGTTAATAAGTGTAAGGCTAGGGGTGTTTAGACTCGGGGTACATGTTAGAGTGTTAGGTGCAGACGTAGGAAGTGTTTCCCCATAGGAAACAATGGGGCTGCGTTAGGAGCTGAACGCTGCTTTTTTGCAGGTGTTAGGTTTTTTTTCAGCTCAAACAGCCCCATTGTTTCCTATGGGAGAATCGTGCACGAGCACGTTTTTGAGGCCGGCCGCGTCCGTAAGCAACTCTGGTATCGAGAGTTGTATTTGCGGTAAAAATGCTCTACGCTCCTTTTTTGGAGCCTAACGCAGCATTTGTTTGAACTCTCGATACCAGTTAAATTTATGGTGCGGCCAGAAAAAAACCCGCGGAGCGTTAACAGCCCTTTTACCGCCGAACTCTAAATCTAGCCGTAAGTCTCTTACCGGCTCCTCTAGAGCACTACCTTTTAAGACCACCTACTTGGAACCAGCTTACCTTTATACACGCCCTATATACATTAAATGACTCTATAGCCAGCCCCATTTGTATTAGCACACCTGAACTAATTCTTATAAAGCCTAAGATGTCTATATAACCCGACATAGCAACGCTCATAGCCTCCTCTGGAAGATTTCTTTTTCAGTATTACTAAGACACGCCCCCCACTCTCCGTCCTATTATACAAGTGGCTTTTGTCCACTGCACCCCTCCCCCTAATATCTTTCACAACAATAATCCTAAGTAACTACCATTTGACATAGCATTCACAGTTTATTTGGCCCAAGAGT
Organism: Bombina bombina; assembly: GCF_027579735.1. NCBI lineage: Eukaryota > Metazoa > Chordata > Amphibia > Anura > Bombinatoridae > Bombina > Bombina bombina. Next base: position 1,244,798,235 of record NC_069499.1, read on the forward strand.
GACCAAAGCAGTAGTTATTTTGCATTTCTAGATTAAGAGAAAAATGAGGTTCCATCACTGTTTGTCTAGTTCCTGCATTATTTGTACTTCTATTTCAGATATTATAGATGTTATAAAGCATGTCCCATTCTCTAGTAAGTTATACTGTTATTAGCAAAAGCCTACAAGTGTTAATACCCTTATCTAAGAAGTCAATCTTATATATCTGACAAACGTTGTATTCAACTTCATACTGTATCACATAACAACCTCAATAAAAAATTGTTTTTTAAAAAAAAATAACGTTGGGCATATGAAGCATTGAAAAAAGTAAAAGATCTGAATCTCTAATTGAAGATTTACTGACTTTTGTTACTTTGAAAGTATACAACAGAAGTTATTATACCCCTGTGCAATATCACTTAAATGTCAAATGATTCAAAATTGTATCACCTTACAGTAATTGCATTACATTAGGTTATTTGCACTGATGTAAAATTAATAACAAATAGTTATATATACTATATTAAAAATACAAATCACACGGTAGGAGCTGTAGGTACTGGTGCATACTAAACCAGATGCAAGAAAAGAAAAATGGTTTTATTAAAGGAAGATAACGGAAGATAGCGCTGCGGAATCTGTTGGCGCTCTACAAATACCTGATAATAATAATAATAAAATAACCCCAATTAGGGGGGCGGAGCCGGCACTCACAGGAGATGGCCGCACATTAAGTGAGCTCCGGAGCATCGGCCCAATGCATGTCTAACAGAGCAACAAAAAACAAATCTGGGAGACTCAGACAAAGACACATAACTTCTAAGAGGCTAAGCCCATATTTGAAGCAAAGTGAGAGATGGTAAATAGAGCACTAGGACGCAATACAGCACAACGCAATATGGGATGAGAAAGCAGCTCTTACGGAGGCCAATGTGGCGTTGGAAACCTGCTGAACAGGAGGCAGTTAAAAACCAGAGCGGAAGGAATACTGTTGGAGCAATATTAAGGTAATAACCTAGAACGGCCACCCGAATTAACACATAAGACTGTTACTTGTTATAGGTATTACCCGGTAAACGCAACACACGTGGCGGTCGCCATTTTGACACCACGCTTCCCTTAGCTAAGCATGGCAGCGGGGATTAAGAGACAGCCTAAGCAGATAAAGCCATGAGAAATAAAGCCACACTGCCCGATGCATGTTCACAATAGAACACTTTATGAAACATGAGGCTTAGGAAGTAAAATCAACACATGTAGAAAATCATCTTCAAAGATATCTATTAAGGGTGACACCAAGGGAGTCCTTTATCTCTCACAGTTTTATTAAACTTTCACACATAAGTGATCAATACAGGAGATTATACAGGACAGTCAGAGAAGCAGTCTTGTGATATAATCAGCACGTGGAATCTACAAAGTTAAAATTAACCGCAACTTATAACTTTACTGCAGTGCACTAAACCAGACGCAGCATATTATCACAAGTACACGGCTCCCCTGAATATCACAGGACAGATACATTATCACTAAGGATCATGTCACCCAGAAAAATGTCGCAGAAAGATAAAGGGAAAAAAAATAATGCTAAAGGATCATCTGCACCATCAGTGGATCATTTTTTTAAAACTGTAAACACTCAGAGCACAGATTTATCCCCATCTGCATCTCCTAAAGAGGTACAGGAGTCGTCAAACTCAGAATCTGAATCAGAGGCAGATCAGGAAACCATATGTGTTCCAAAATCACTAATAACATCACTACCATCCAAAAAAGATTTTGCATCACTACTAATGCAAGTAAAACAGTGCATCAAAGATGAAATCTCGGATTTAAAAAAAGACATTTCAGATATTGGCAACAGGGTAGAAAAATTAGAAGAGAACTGTAGTGCATTCAACACATTCCAAGACGAAATAAGCACGAAAATGGAACAACAAGATACCACTATTCAACAGATGGAAGATAAAATAGAGGACCTGGAGAACAGGTCCAGGAGACATAATATAAGAATTAGAGGTATTGCTGAAGCAGTTCAAGCGACAGATCTACCTAGATATCTACAAGCCCTGTTTGCCAATATAAACAATCAAGAAGGGTCAATGCCGGTGGAAATAGACAGAGCACACAGAGCCCTTAGACCCGTTCCACAAGAGGGTGCCCCACCAAGAGACACTATTGTCAAAATAACTAAATATGCGGTGAAAGAGCAAATAATGAAAAACGCCAGAGAAAGACAGCCTATTCGCTTCGAGGAAGCAAACCTGCAGATATATGCTGATTTATCTACCAGGACCCTTCAAAGACGTAAAGAGTTGTCCCCATTAACCACACATCTAAGGTCCATGAATATCAAATACAGATGGAGCTATCCTTTCCAATTGGTGGTCATTTGGAATAACAGAAGAGCAATATGTTCATCCCCGTCAGAAATGATAGACTGCTGCCGCAAACTAGAAATCCCTCCAGTAAAACCAGAAGCCGGAAAATCCACAGATCAAGATCTAAATGCAAGTAAGGAGACATTAACTCATCACAGAAACTCAGATTGGCAAAGAGTACAGAGGAAAAATAAATCCAGCACACAGAAGTTACTTTAAGAGTTATTTAGATGGCATACGCAGATGGCCTATACCAGGCCTACAAATGTATCCTTTCGTGAATCAGAACTTATGTTTTTGCTTCCTTTCTATTATGTTGTCCTTTTCAGTATACTGTTTTTTGTGTTTTTGTCTTTTTCTCTTTTCAGGTTCCCAAGGACATTGAACTTATGCACACTATACATAAGGAAAATAATTAATGCTTGAATACAGTAGCATTTAACAGATATGTATTGGGCAGATAGAGTTCCACATGGAATTATTTTTGGTTATATACCCCCCTGTAACCAACTACAGGTTAGGAGTAGTTTGTATTGTTAATAATAGTTGTATTATGGTTTGCTGTTATTTTGTTTTGGCAGGAAATGTTGCATCACCAGACACAGGGCTTAGTCCCAAACAAGCACAGGTAAATCACAAGACATGAAAAAAGAAACTGTGTTACGTTTAATATCACAGAATGTTAAGGGGTTCAATAGCCCTCAAAAAAGATCCCTAGCAATTCAGGACCTATTAAAAAAACAGGGCGATATTCTAGGATTACAAGAGACACACTTTAAAAGGGGAAACATTCCAAGATACTTCCATAAAAATTACACCCAATGTTTTCACAGCGCACACCCGAAGAAAAAAATAAATGGTGTTAGTATTTTTGTACACAAATCGATTCCTTTTACCTTAATAAATCAAACTAAAGATAGAGAAGGTAGATTCATAGCTATCAGTGGAATGATATTCAATAAGCCCACCACCATAGTAAATATATACGCCCCAAACCAAGGACAAGCCACTTTCTTTAAGTCCATTATCCCCTTAATTAGAGATATCCAAGTAGGGCAACTGTTGATATTGGGAGATTTTAATGTCCCAATACTACCCAAACTAGACAGCTCAAACAGTAATATACAAGTGCCCAAAAAAAACCTCAAAGCAATGTGGAATTTTATTAAGACACTTTGCCTTTATGACCCGTGGAGAATACATAACCCAATTAAAAGAGATTACACCTTCTTTTCAAATCCAAACAGAACACACTCCAGAATAGATTATATAATGGTTGACCACATCACACTGTCATTGGTGGAAAACGTGTCCATTCTACATACAGCATGGTCTGACCATTCCATGGTGAAGTGCAGTATCAAGTGGCCCTCAGCACCTATCAGAGAATATAGTTGGAGGCTAGACCCTTCACTCCTTTTGAACCCAGAAATAAATAAATTAGTGCAAACAGAACTTAGAGAATATTTCAAATTAAACACACAGGTGGGAACATCCCCCTCCACGGTATGGGAAGCTCACAAGAGCTATATTAGGGGAGTACTGATTAAAGCTACCGCATACAGAAACAAACTTAACAGAGGGGAATACACTCACATTTCAAAAGAACTATCACAATTAGATTACCTGCATAAACTACACCCACAGGACAAAAAAAATACAAGAGCAACTTAACTTCTATAGGGAAAAAATGACAACATATTTACACATCAAAGCACAAACTATAGCCCTTAAACTAAAACAGAAATTCTATGCTGAAGCGAATAAGCCAGGTCGTCATCTGGCAAGGTCTCTGAAGACAAAACAAACTAAAACATACATTCATTCGATAAAACAGCCAAATGGTAATAAAGTGGAAGACACTAAACAAATAGCTGCCACTTTTAAAAATTATTTTCACTCCCTTTACAATTTATTTCCAAACAGAGTGCAAGAACAACACTCTTCGCAATGTGTCAAATATCTCGATGGAGTCCATATAAACACCTTATCAGAGGATGAGAGTGAATCACTAAGGTCCCCAATTCAAGAGCAGGAGATATTGGAGGCAATCAAAACAATTAAAACAGATAAAGCCCCTGGCCCAGATGGGTTCTCAGGCTTATACTATAAGTTACACCAAAGGGAACTATTACCACATATGCTAAATTTGTTTTGGGAAGTTGAAGAGAGGGGGTTATTCCCAGATGATATGCTGCAAGCTTTTATTACTGTACTACCCAAGCCAGGAAAAAAGAGTGACCAACCTGCTAATTTTAGACCCATCTCCCTTCTGAATCTAGACTTAAAAATATACGCCAAAATACTAGCTACCAGATTGAACAAATTCTTACCCAAGTTGATTTCCCCGGACCAAGTAGGATTCGTACCGAGGAGAGAGGCAAGAGATAATGTCATAAAAATGTTAGACCTGATAGAATATGTAAATAAAAATAACATTCCGACAATTTTATTATCAACAGATGCAGAAAAAGCCTTTGATAGGCTAGACTGGTCGTTTCTGGAATCAGTATTATATAAATTTAACTTCCCACCTTTATTTATAAAACAGGTTATGGCATTGTATGCCTTCCCCTCGGCGCGAATCCGTATAAACGGCACCCTCTCAGAACAATTTGAAATTAGAAATGGAACTAGGCAGGGCTGCCCTTTGTCCCCCCTATTATTCGTTTTATCATTGGAAATCCTAGCATCTAAAATAAGAAATAATACTTCTATCAAAGGAATAACGATTAAAAATAAAACATATAAATTATCTATGTTCGCGGATGACATCCTTATGTCTCTAACATCTCCACGGGAATCTATATCAAAGGTACAGAAAATCCTAGTGGATTATGGGAAAGTCTCAAATTTCTCGGTTAATATGACCAAGTCAGATATCCTCCCCATTAATATACATCAAAGTGAATTAAATAAAATTAAGGAAAGTAGCAAATATAACATCCGACTGGGTTCAATTAAGTACTTAGGAATTAGTATCACCCCTAAAAACGAGATTACACGTAAAACAAATTTCTCAAAACTCACTGCAGACATTAGTAGGTTAACATCTACATGGAAATCTAGGCATACGTCATGGATAGGCAGAATACACTCAACTAAAATGATACTACTACCAAAGATATTATACTTTCTACAGACATTACCACTCCCCCACACCGAAACTTATATCCATAAATTACAAAAAACAATTAACCAATATATATGGGGAAACAAACCTTCCAGAATTGGCAGATCAACCATGTATGCTTCTAAGGAATTGGGAGGCCTGGGTGTCCCAAATCTTATTTTGTATAAGAAAGCAATCTCTCTACATAAGATAATAGAGTGGTGCAGATTTAGTGAGGCCAACTTTAAACATTGGATACAGATCGAACACGATATTTCAGGCAGTCAACAACTTGGAGGTGCATGCTGGACCCCGAATATATCTTACTTCACACAAGGGGAATCAATACAGACCGTTGACAACACATACTCAGATTGGAAATCAATTTGTATTAAAAATAGAGAGATATCCACTGGATTCTCCCCCCTAACCCCTATCTTATCTAACCCAGATATGCCAGTTAATAAATCCTTTATCCTAGATTCTGATACGACTATCAACAGATTGGTACCTATAACCTCTTTGACACACTTAAATAAAGTAAAACCCAAACCTGAGATAGAACAAATGGGCAGAGGCCTCTTCACATCGTGGTTGAGATATCACCAAGTTAATCATTATATTAATACACACAAAGAAAGATACAACCTTCTCAGACCCTTAACTGCTTTTGAAAACATGTGCTATACTGGCCTCCCAATAAGAGGACTAATCTCACATTTGTACAAAATATTATTAAAAACAAACACCCCAAAGATACACAATTATACCAAGAAATGGGAAAAGGAATTGAACCTACAGATAAGTGCCAAAGAGTGGATAGATATTTTTCAAAGAACAGCTCATTCTGCACATTCTACTCAAGGCTTAGAAACTAATTATAAAATTATGCTGAGATGGTATCTCACCCCACACAGGCTTCAACATATGTTCCCCAAAGCTTCTAATAAATGTTGGAGATGCAAAAGAGCAGTGGGGGACTTGGGGCATATTTGGTGGTCGTGCCAAATAATACAAGATTTTTGGAATTTGATTGTGGGAGAGGTTAATTTAGCGACATCAGGTAATCTACCATTATCACCTAGGGTTTGTCTATTTAATTCATATGATGAACTAAAATGTGTAATAAAAAGGAATCTAGCACAATTAATGTTCAATGCAGCAAAGGTTCTGATAGCTTCCCATTGGAAATCGACCACAGCCCCTTCTCTAGATTCATGGAGAGAAAAAGTTAACAATTTAATTAAACTAGAAAGATATTATTTTCTTAGAAGCAATCGATTGCAGCTTTATAATGACATGTTGTTCTATTGGGACTCATTTAGAAGTCTTGTTACACAGAAACAATAGAAAATGTTAACTTTTACATGCCATATGCCTAATTCCTCCCGGCATAGCAATGCGTTTTATCTAGTTAATTCAGTCTCTGGGTTGGTTACATGTGAAAGATATGCTGGGTATGAAATAATTATATTAAATACCAAAGATGTAATGTTTACTGCCTGTTTATAGGTTTTAGGTTGAATTAGTTTATGTTAATTTATATTGATCACAAACGTTATAGGTCATGTCATAAATGTCTGTAAACTTTAGTCACGGTCCATATTCGCAAGAAGATAGTAAATTTTAGTCTACTCACTGTTATAATGTACAAATATGGAAAGATTGTAATTTTGACCTTTGTTTGTATAAAAAAAATAAAAAAAAAATTTCAATAAAGAAATAATTATGAAAAAAAATAAAAATAACCCCAATTAATAGAAATGCTGCATCCTAACGTGCCCGCAACCTCAGATTTGTTTATTCTGGATCACTGACAAGCCCTGCTCCAATAGTGCACGAGCATAGCGTGTGCAATCTTAAATTCCAGCAGCGGATTCTGATCTGAATGCACCAAATGCGCGCGGACAGGTTCTGTCAATGAGAACCTTCGGCTAGATTATGAGTTTTTGTCGGTAATGGTGTGCGGTGTTAACAAGCCTTTTTTTCTCACCGCTCACTTAAAGGGATACTGAACCCAAATTTTTTCTTTTTTAATTCAGATAGAGCATGCAATTTTAAACAACTTTCTAATTTACTCCGATTATCAATGTTTCTTTGTTCTCTTGCTTTCTTTATTTGAAAAAGAAGGCATCTAAGCTATTTTTTTTGTTCAGCACCATGGAATGCACTTGTTTATTCGTAGGTGAAATTACCCACCAATCAGCAAGAACAACACAGTGTGTTCACCAAAAATGGGCCGACATCTAAACTTACATTCTTGCATTTCAAATAAAGATACCAAGAGAATGAAAAGAATTTGATAATAGGAGTAAATTAGAAAGTTGCTTAAAATTGCATGCTCTATCTGAATCACGCTAGAAAAAAATTGGGTTCAGTGTCCCTTTAAGACAGCGCTGGTATAACAAGTTTTCTGAAAGCCAGCGTTAGCCGCAAAAAAGTGAGCGTTGAGCAAAAAATCTACATCTCACCTTAATAGCAGCGCTGCTTACGGTAGCGGTAAGCTGGCTGAACGTGCTCGTGCACGATTTCCCCATAGGAAACAATGGGGCTAAGCCGGCTGAAAAAAAAGCAGCGTTCAGCTCTTAACGCAGCCCCATTGATTCCTATGGGAAAATACTTTTTATGTCTACACCTAACACCCTAACATGAACCCCGAGTCTAAACACCCCTAATCTTACACTTATTAACCCCCAATCTGCCGCCCCCGACATCGCCGACACCTACATTATACCTATGAACCCCTAATCTGCTGCCCCTAACATCGCTGACACCTACATTATAGTTATTAACCCCTAATCTGCCACCCCTAATGTCGTTACAACCTACCTACAATTATTAACCCATAATCTGCCGCCCCCAACGTCGCCGCCACTATAATAAAGTTATTAACCCCTAAACCTAAGTATAACCATAACCCTAACAACCCCCTAACTTAAATATTATTTAAAATTATCTAAATAAAATTACTACAATTAAATAAATTAATCATATTTAAAACTAAATACTTACCTATAAAATAAACCCTAAGCTAGCTACAATATAACTAATAGTTACATTGTAGCTATCTTAGAGTTTATTTTTATTTTACAGCAAGTTTGAATTTATTTCAAATACAATAGTACAATAGTTATTAAATAGTTATTAACTATTTAATAACTACCTAGCTAAAATAAATACAAATTTACCTGTAAAATAAACCCTAACCTAAGTTACAATTACACCTAACACTACACTATAATAAAATTAATTCCCTAACGCCTAGATTTAAAGTTTGGCGTTAGCCGTCAAAACCAGCGTTGGAGGCTCCTAACGCTGGTTTTGGGCTACCGTTGGTATTTAGAGTCGAGTAGGTAAAGGTCTAACGCTCACTTTGCAGCCGCGACTTTTCCATACTGCAGAACCCCCTACGCCATTTGCGTATCCTATCTTTTCAATGGGATCTTTCTAACGCTGGTATTTAGAATCTTGGATGAAGTGAGTGTTAGAAACGACAAGACTCCAAAAAAGAAAAAAAGCCAGGAGTTAAGAGCTTTCTGGGCTAACGCTGGTTCATAAAGCTCTTAACTACTGTGCTCTAAAGTACACTAACACCCATAAACTACCTATGTACCCCTAAACCGAGGTCCCCCCACATCGCCGCCACTCTATTAAATTTTTTCAACCCCTAATCTGCCGACCACACACCGCCGCCACCTACGTTATCCCTATGTACCCCTAATCTGCTGCCCCTAACACCGCCGACCCCTATATTATATTTATTAACCCCTAATCTGCCCCCCCATGTCGCCGCTACCTACCTACAATTATTAACCCCTAATCTGCCGACCGGACCTCACCGCTACTATAATAAAGTTATTAACCCCTAATCCGCCTCACTCCCGCCTCAATAACACTATAATAAATAGTATTAGCCCCTAATCTGCCCTCCCTAACATCACCGACACCTAACTTCAAGTATTAACCCCTAGACTGCCGACCGGACCTCACTGCTACTCTAATAAATGTATTAACCCCTAAAGCTAAGTCTAACCCTAACCCTAACACCCCCCTAAGTTAAATATAATTTTATTCTAACAAAATGAATTAACTCTTATTAAATAAATTATTCCTATTTAAAGCTAAATACTTACCTGTAAAATAAATCCTAATATAGCTACAATATAAATTATAATTATATTGTAGCTATTTTAGGATTAATATTTATTTTACAGGCAACTTTGTATTTATTTTAACCAGGTACAATAGCTACTAAATAGTTAATAACTATTTAAAAGCTACCTAGTTAAAATAATTACAAAATTACCTGTAAAATAAATCCTAACCTAAGTTACAATTAAATCTAACACTACACTATCAATAAATTAATTAAATAAAATACCTACAATTATCTACAATTAAACTTAACACTACACTATCAATAAATTAATTAAATAAAATACCTACAAATAAATACAATTAAATAAACTAACTAAAGTACAAAAAATAAAAAAGAACTAAGTTACAAAAAATAAAAAAATATTTACAAACATTAGAAAAATATTACAACAATTTTAAACTAATTACACCTACTCTAAGCCCCCTAATAAAATAACAAAGCCCCCAAAATAAAAAAAAATGCCCTACCCTATTCTAAAATTAAAATATAAAAGCTCTTTTACCTTACCAGCCCTTAAAAGGGCCTTTTGCGGGGCATGCCCCAAAGAATTCAGCTCTTTTGCCTGGAAAAAAAAACATACAATACCCCCCCAACATTACAACCCACCACCCACATACGCCTAATCTAACCCAAACCCCCCTTAAATAAACCTAACACTAAGCCCCTGAAGATCTTCCTACCTTATCTTCACCACGCCGGGTATCATCGATCCGACCAGGCTCCGATGTCTTGATCCAAGCCCAAGCGGGGGCTGAAGACGTCCATCCTCCGGCTGAAGTCCTGATCAAAGCGGCAGCTGAAGAAGTCCATCTTCGGGCAGAAGTCTTCATCCTATCTGGGCAGAAGAGGAGATCCGGACCGGTAGACATCTTCATCCAAGCAGCATCTTCTATCTTCTTCTATCCGAGCAATAGAATGCGAGCTCAATCTGATTGGCTGATTGGATCAGCCAATTGGATTGAACTTGAATCTGATTGGCTGATTCCATCAGCCAATCAGAATTTTCCTACCTTAATTCAGATTGGCTGATAGAATCCTATCAGCCAATCGGAATTCGAGGGACGCCATCTTGGATGATGTCCCTTAAAGGAACCTTCATTCTGTTTTAGGACGTCGGAAGAAGAGGATGGATCCTCGCCGGAGGTCTTGAAGATGGAGCCGCTCGTCATCGGATGGAAGAAGATAGAAGATGCCGCTTGGATGAAGTTGTCTACCGGTCCGGATCTCCTCTTCTGCCCGGATAGGATGAGGACTTCTGCCCGAAGATGGACTTCTGCAGCCGCCTCTTGGATCAAGACTTCAGCCGGAGGATGGACGTCTTCAGCTCTCGCTTGGGCTTGGATCAAGACATCGCAGCCTGGACGGATCGGTGATACCCAGCGTGGTGAAGATAAGGTAGGAAGATCTTCAGGGGCTTAGTGTTAGCTTTATTTAAGGGGGTTTGGGTTAGATTAGGGGTATGTGGGTGGTGGGTTGTAATGTTGGGGGGGGTATTGTATGTTTTTTTTTCAGGCAAAAGAGCTGAATTCTTTGGGGCATGCCCCGCAAAAGACCCTTTTAAGGTCTGGTAAGGTAAAAGAGCTTTTATATTTTAATTTTAGAATAGGGTAGGGCATTTTTTTTATTTTGGGGGGCTTTGTTATTTTATTAGGGGGCTTAGAGTAGGTATAATTAGTTTAAAATTGTTGTAATATTTTCTAATGTTTGTAAATATTTTTTATTTTTTTTAACTTAGTTCTTTTTTATTTTTTGTACTTTAGTTAGTTTATTTAATTGTATTTATTTGTAGGTATTTTATTTAATTAATTTATTGATAGTATAGTGTTAGTTTAATTGTAACTTAGGTTAGGATTTATTTTACAGGTAATTTTGTAATTATTTTAACTAGGTAGCTATTAAATAGTTATTAACTATTTAATAGCTATTGTACCTGGTTAAAATAAATACAAAGTTGCCTGTAAAATAAATATTAATCCTAAAATAGCTACAATATAATTATAATTTATATTGTAGCTATATTAGGATTTATTTTACAGGTAAGTATTTAGCTTTAAATAGGAATAATTTATTTAATAAGAGTTAATTTATTTCGTTAGAATAAAATTATATTTAACTTAGGGGGTTGTTAGGGTTAGGGTTAGACTTAGCTTTAGGGGTTAATAAATTTATTAGAGTAGCGGTGAGGTCCGGTCGACAGATTAGGGGTTAATAAGTGTAGGTAGGTGGCGGCGACATTGGGGGTGGCAGATTAGGGGTTAATAAATATAATATTGGGGTCGGCGGTGTTAGGGGCAGCAGATTTGGGGTACATAGGTTTAATGTAGGTTGAGGCGGTGTACGGAGCGGCAGATTAGGGGTTAAAAAAATGCAGGTGTCAGCGATAGCGGGGGCGGCAGATTAGGGGTTAATAAGTGTAAGGTTAGGGGTGTTTAGACTCGGGGTTCATGTTAGGGTGTTAGGTGCAGACTTAGGAAGTGTTTCCCCATAGGAAACAATGGGGCTGCATTAGGATCTGAACGCTGCTTTTTTGCAGGTGTTAGGTTTTTTTCAGCTCAAACTGCCCCATTGTTTCCTATAGGGGAATTGTGCACGAGCACGTTTTTTAAGCTGGCCGCGTCCGTAAGCACCGCTGGTATTTAGAGTTGCAGTGGCGGTAAATTATGCTATACGCTCCCTTTTTGAAACCTAACGCAGCCCTTCTGTGAACTCTAAATACCAGCGGTATTTAAAAGGTGCGGGGGGAAAAAAGCCAGCGTTAGCTACGTGGGTCGTTACTGACAAAACTCTAAATCTAGCCGTAAATTAATTACAATTAATTACAATTACATTAAATAAACTAAAGCACGAAAAACAACAAACAATAAATTACAGAAACTAAAAAAATAATTACAAATTTTTAAACTAATTACACCTAATCTAATCCCCCTAATAAAATAAAAAAGCCCCCCAAAATTTTAAAAAATCCCTACCCTATACTAAATTACAAATAGCCCTTAAAAGGGATTTCTGCGGGGCATTGCCCCAAAGTAATCAGCTCTTTTACTTGTAAAAAAAGAATACAAAACCCCCCCAACATTAAAACCCACCACCCACACACCCAACCCTACTCTAAAACCCACCCAATCCCCCCTTAATAAAGCCTGTCACTAACCCCTTGAAGATCACCCTACCTTGAGACATCTTCACCCAACCGGCACAAGTGGTCCTCCAGATGGGCTGAAGTCTTCATCCTTTCCGGGCAGAAGAGGACCTCCAGACGGGCAGACGTCTTCATCCAGGCGGCATCTTCTATCTTCATCCATCCGAAGCAAAGCGGGTCCATCTTCAAGCCAACCGACGCGGAGCATCCTCTTCTTCTGACGACTACCGACGAATGAAGGTTCCTTTAAATGACATCATTTGATATTGGATCAGCCAATAGGATTGAACTTCAATTCTATTGCCTGATTGCATCAGCCAATAGGATTTTTCCTACCTTAATTCCAATTGGCTGATAGAATCCTATCAGCCAATCGGAATTCAAGGGACGCCATCTTGGATGACATCATTTAAAGGAACCTTCATTCGTCGGGTGTTGCGGAAGAAGAGGATGCTCCGCATCGGTTGGCTTGAAGATGCCGCCTGGATGAAGACTTCTGCCCGTCTGGAGGTCCTCTTCTGCCCGGAAAGGATGAAGACTTCTGCCCATCTGGAGGACCACTTGTGCCTGGTTGGGTGAAGACGTCTCAAGGTAGGGTAATCTTCAAGGGGTTAGTGTTAGGTTTTATTAAGGGGGGATTGGGTGGGTTTTAGAGTAGGGTTGGGTGTGTGGGTTTTAATGTCGGGGGGGGTTGTATTTCTTTTTTTACAGGTAAAAGAGCTGATTACTTTGGGGCAATGAACCGCAAAAAGCCATTTTAAGGGCTATTTGTAATTTAGTATAGGGTAGGGATTTTTATTATTTTGGGAGGCTTTTTTATTTTATTAGGGGGATTAGATAGGTGTAATTAGTTTAAAAATTTGTAATTATTTTTTTATTTTCTGTAATTTAGTGTTTGTTTTTTTGTACTTTAGTTTATTTTTTTTAATTGTATTTAATTGTATTTAGTTAAGGTAATTCATTTAATTATAGTGTAGTGTTAGGTGTAATTGTAACTTAGGTTAGGTTTTATTTTACAGGTACTTTTGTATTTATTTTAGCTAGGTAGTTATTAAATAGTTAATGTCTATTTAATAACTATTGTACCTAGTTAAAATAAATACAAAGTTGCCTGTAAAATAAAAATAAATCCTAAGATAGATACAATGTAATTTTAATTATATTGTAGCTAGCTTAAGGTTTATTTTATAGGTAAGTATTTAGTTTTAAATAGGATTAATTTATTTAATTGTAGTAATTTTATTTAGATTTATTTAAATTATATTTAAGTTAGGGGGTGTTAGGGTTAGGGTTAGACTTAGATGTAGGGGTTAATACATTTAGTATAGTGGCAGCGACATTGGGGGCGGCAGATTAGGGGTTAATATATTTATTAAAGTGATGGCGATGTCCGGTCGGCAGATTAGTGGTTAAAATTTTTATTTAAGTGTTTGCGATGTGGGGAGGGCCTCGGTTTAGGGGTTAATAGGTAGTTTATGGGTGTTAGTGTACTTTTTAGCACTTTAGTGAAGAGTTTTATGTTTCAGCGTTAGCCCATAAAACTCTTAACTACTGACTTTTAAATGCAGTATCAGTTTTGACAGGAGAGGCTGTACCGCTCACTTTTTCCAAGACTCGTAATACCGGCGTTAGGAAAATCCCTTTGAAAAGATAGTATACGCAATTGACGTAAGGGGATTTGCGGTATGCTCGAGTGGCGGATAAAAAGTGAGTGGTACACCTGTACCTGCCAGACTCGTAATACCAGCGGACGTTAAAAAGCAGCGTTGGGACCCCTCAATGCTGCTTTTTAAGGCTAACGCAAGACTCATAATCTAGGCGCTTGTTTGTACAGATCTGCATAAATGGGAACTGGAACATACTATTTTAAACAAGTTTCCAATTTACTTCTGTTATCAGAATTGCTTTGTTCACATGGTATTCTTTGTTGATGGTGATGGTGAATCTCCGCCTCTTCATACTGGGCTCCGCCATCTTGGAGCACAGGTGTTCTCACACACTGTGAAGAAAGCTGATTGCATTTATCATTGTGGTTGTCAGCTTTCTGAAAACTGTGTAGTCTGCTTCATGTTAGGGCACACAATAAGTTTTACATTTATGCATTCGCTACATTGTTCTATGTTATTTCTGAGTTGTTTTTTTTCTACAGGAAGTGCAGAATTATTAGGCAAGTTGTATTTTTGAGGATTAATTTTATTATTGAACAACAACCATGTTCTCAATGAACCCAAAAAACTCATTAATATCATAGCTGAATAGTTTTGGAAGTAGTTTTTAGTTATAGCTATTTTAGGGGGATATCTGTGTGTGCAGGTGACTATTACTGTGCATAATTATTAGGCAACTTAACAAAAAACAAATATATACCCATTTCAATTATTTATTTTTACCAGTGAAACCAATATAACATCTCAACATTCACAAATATACATTTCTGACATTCAAAAACAAAACAAAAACAAATCAGTGACCAATATAGCCACTTTTCTTTGCAAGGACACTCAAAAGCCTGCCATCCATGGATTTTGTCAGTGTTTTGATCTGTTCACCATCAACATTGCGTGCAGCAGCAACCACAGCCTCACAGACACTGTTCAGAGAGGTGTACTGTTTTCCCTCCTTGTAAATCTCACATTTGATGATGGACCACAGGTTCTCAATGGGGTTCAGATGAGGTGAACAAGCAGCGTTCAGCTCTTAACGCAGCCCCATTGATTCCTATGGTAAAATACTTTTTATGTCTACACCTAACACCCTAACATGAACCCCGAGTCTAAACACCCCTAATCTTACACTTATTAACCCCCAATCTGCCGCCCCCGACATCGCCGACACCTACATTATACCTATGAACCCCTAATCTGCTGCCCCTAACATCGCTGACACCTACATTATAGTTATTAACCCCTAATCTGCCACCCCTAATGTCGTTACAACCTACCTACAATTATTAACCCATAATCTGCCGCCCCCAACGTCGCCGCCACTATAATAAATTTATTAACCCCTAAACCTAAGTATAACCATAACCCTAACAACCCCCTAACTTAAATATTATTTAAAATTATCTAAATAAAATTACTACAATTAAATAAATTAATCATATTTAAAACTAAATACTTACCTATAAAATAAACCCTAAGCTAGCTACAATATAACTAATAGTTACATTGTAGCTATCTTAGAGTTTATTTTTATTTTACAGCAAGTTTGAATTTATTTCAAATACAATAGTACAATAGTTATTAAATAGTTATTAACTATTTAATAACTACCTAGCTAAAATAAATACAAATTTACCTGTAAAATAAACCCTAACCTAAGTTACAATTACACCTAACACTACACTATAATAAAATTAATTCCCTAATGCCTAGATTTAGAGTTTGGCGTTAGCCGTCAAAACCAGCGTTGGAGGCTCCTAACGCTGGTTTTGGGCTACCGTTGGTATTTAGAGTCGAGTAGGTAAAGGTCTAACGCTCACTTTGCAGCCGCGACTTTTCCATACTGCAGAACCCCCTACGCCATTTGCGTATCCTATCTTTTCAATGGGATCTTTCTAACGCTGGTATTTAGAATCTTGGATGAAGTGAGTGTTAGAAACGACAAGACTCCAAAAAAGAAAAAAAGCCAGGAGTTAAGAGCTTTCTGGGCTAACGCTGGTTCATAAAGCTCTTAACTACTGTGCTCTAAAGTACACTAACACCCATAAACTACCTATGTACCCCTAAACCGAGGTCCCCCCACATCGCCGCCACTCTATTAAATTTTTTCAACCCCTAATCTGCCGACCACACACCGCCGCCACCTACGTTATCCCTATGTACCCCTAATCTGCTGCCCCTAACACCGCCGACCCCTATATTATATTTATTAACCCCTAATCTGCCCCCCCATGTCGCCGCTACCTACCTACAATTATTAACCCCTAATCTGCCGACCGGACCTCACCGCTACTATAATAAAGTTATTAACCCCTAATCCGCCTCACTCCCGCCTCAATAACACTATAATAAATAGTATTAGCCCCTAATCTGCCCTCCCTAACATCACCGACACCTAACTTCAAGTATTAACCCCTAGACTGCCGACCGGACCTCACCGCTACTCTAATAAATGTATTAACCCCTAAAGCTAAGTCTAACCCTAACCCTAACACCCCCCTAAGTTAAATATAATTTTATTCTAACAAAATGAATTAACTCTTATTAAATAAATTATTCCTATTTAAAGCTAAATACTTACCTGTAAAATAAATCCTAATATAGCTACAATATAAATTATAATTATATTGTAGCTATTTTAGGATTAATATTTATTTTACAGGCAACTTTGTATTTATTTTAACCAGGTACAATAGCTACTAAATAGTTAATAACTATTTAAAAGCTACCTAGTTAAAATAATTACAAAATTACCTGTAAAATAAATCCTAACCTAAGTTACAATTAAATCTAACACTACACTATCAATAAATTAATTAAATAAAATACCTACAATTATCTACAATTAAACTTAACACTACACTATCAATAAATTAATTAAATAAAATACCTACAAATAAATACAATTAAATAAACTAACTAAAGTACAAAAAATAAAAAAGAACTAAGTTACAAAAAATAAAAAAATATTTACAAACATTAGAAAAATATTACAACAATTTTAAACTAATTACACCTACTCTAAGCCCCCTAATAAAATAACAAAGCCCCCAAAATAAAAAAAAATGCCCTACCCTATTCTAAAATTAAAATATAAAAGCTCTTTTACCTTACCAGCCCTTAAAAGGGCCTTTTGCGGGGCATGCCCCAAAGAATTCAGCTCTTTTGCCTGGAAAAAAAAACATACAATACCCCCCCAACATTACAACCCACCACCCACATACGCCTAATCTAACCCAAACCCCCCTTAAATAAACCTAACACTAAGCCCCTGAAGATCTTCCTACCTTATCTTCACCACGCCGGGTATCATCGATCCGACCAGGCTCCGATGTCTTGATCCAAGCCCAAGCGGGGGCTGAAGACGTCCATCCTCCGGCTGAAGTCCTGATCAAAGCGGCAGCTGAAGAAGTCCATCTTCGGGCAGAAGTCTTCATCCTATCTGGGCAGAAGAGGAGATCCGGACCGGTAGACATCTTCATCCAAGCAGCATCTTCTATCTTCTTCTATCCGAGCAATAGAATGCAAGCTCAATCTGATTGGCTGATTGGATCAGCCAATTGGATTGAACTTGAATCTGATTGGCTGATTCCATCAGCCAATCAGAATTTTCCTACCTTAATTCAGATTGGCTGATAGAATCCTATCAGCCAATCGGAATTCGAGGGACGCCATCTTGGATGATGTCCCTTAAAGGAACCTTCATTCTGTTTTAGGATGTCAGAAGAAGTGGATGGATCCTCGCCGGAGGTCTTGAAGATGGAGCCGCTCGTCATCGGATGGAAGAAGATAGAAGATGCCGCTTGGATGAAGTTGTCTACCGGTCCGGATCTCCTCTTCTGCCCGGATAGGATGAGGACTTCTGCACGAAGATGGACTTCTGCAGCCGCCTCTTGGATCAAGACTTCAGCCGGAGGATGGACGTCTTCAGCCCTCGCTTGGGCTTGGATCAAGACATCGCAGCCTGGACGGATCGGTGATACCCAGCGTGGTGAAGATAAGGTAGGAAGATCTTCAGGGGCTTAGTGTTAGCTTTATTTAAGGGGGTTTGGGTTAGATTAGGGGTATGTGGGTGGTGGGTTGTAATGTTGGGGGGGGTATTGTATGTTTTTTTTTCAGGCAAAAGAGCTGAATTCTTTGGGGCATGCCCCGCAAAAGACCCTTTTAAGGTCTGGTAAGGTAAAAGAGCTTTTATATTTTAATTTTAGAATAGGGTAGGGCATTTTTTTTTATTTTGGGGGGCTTTGTTATTTTATTAGGGGGCTTAGAGTAGGTATAATTAGTTTAAAATTGTTGTAATATTTTCTAATGTTTGTAAATATTTTTTATTTTTTTTAACTTAGTTCTTTTTTATTTTTTGTACTTTAGTTAGTTTATTTAATTGTATTTATTTGTAGGTATTTTATTTAATTAATTTATTGATAGTATAGTGTTAGTTTAATTGTAACTTAGGTTAGGATTTATTTTACAGGTAATTTTGTAATTATTTTAACTAGGTAGCTATTAAATAGTTATTAACTATTTAATAGCTATTGTACCTGGTTAAAATAAATACAAAGTTGCCTGTAAAATAAATATTAATCCTAAAATAGCTACAATATAATTATAATTTATATTGTAGCTATATTAGGATTTATTTTACAGGTAAGTATTTAGCTTTAAATAGGAATAATTTATTTAATAAGAGTTAATTTATTTCGTTAGAATAAAATTATATTTAACTTAGGGGGTTGTTAGGGTTAGGGTTAGACTTAGCTTTAGGGGTTAATAAATTTATTAGAGTAGCGGTGAGGTCCGGTCGACAGATTAGGGGTTAATAAGTGTAGGTAGGTGGCGGCGACATTGGGGGTGGCAGATTAGGGGTTAATAAATATAATATTGGGGTCGGCGGTGTTAGGGGCAGCAGATTTGGGGTACATAGGTTTAATGTAGGTTGAGGCGGTGTACGGAGCGGCAGATTAGGGGTTAAAAAAATGCAGGTGTCAGCGATAGCGGGGGCGGCAGATTAGGGGTTAATAAGTGTAAGGTTAGGGGTGTTTAGACTCGGGGTTCATGTTAGGGTGTTAGGTGCAGACTTAGGAAGTGTTTCCCCATAGGAAACAATGGGGCTGCATTAGGATCTGAACGCTGCTTTTTTGCAGGTGTTAGGTTTTTTTCAGCTCAAACTGCCCCATTGTTTCCTATAGGGGAATTGTGCACGAGCACGTTTTTTAAGCTGGCCGCGTCCGTAAGCACCGCTGGTATTTAGAGTTGCAGTGGCGGTAAATTATGCTATACGCTCCCTTTTTGAAACCTAACGCAGCCCTTCTGTGAACTCTAAATACCAGCGGTATTTAAAAGGTGCGGGGGGAAAAAAGCCAGCGTTAGCTACGTGGGTCGTTACTGACAAAACTCTAAATCTAGCCGTAAATTAATTACAATTAATTACAATTACATTAAATAAACTAAAGCACGAAAAACAACAAACAATAAATTACAGAAACTAAAAAAATAATTACAAATTTTTAAACTAATTACACCTAATCTAATCCCCCTAATAAAATAAAAAAGCCCCCCAAAATTTTAAAAAATCCCTACCCTATACTAAATTACAAATAGCCCTTAAAAGGGATTTCTGCGGGGCATTGCCCCAAAGTAATCAGCTCTTTTACTTGTAAAAAAAGAATACAAAACCCCCCCAACATTAAAACCCACCACCCACACACCCAACCCTACTCTAAAACCCACCCAATCCCCCCTTAATAAAGCCTGTCACTAACCCCTTGAAGATCACCCTACCTTGAGACATCTTCACCCAACCGGCACAAGTGGTCCTCCAGATGGGCAGAAGTCTTCATCCTTTCCGGGCAGAAGAGGACCTCCAGACGGGCAGACGTCTTCATCCAGGCGGCATCTTCTATCTTCATCCATCCGAAGCAAAGCGGGTCCATCTTCAAGCCAACCGACGCGGAGCATCCTCTTCTTCTGACGACTACCGACGAATGAAGGTTCCTTTAAATGACATCATTTGATATTGGATCAGCCAATAGGATTGAACTTCAATTCTATTGCCTGATTGCATCAGCCAATAGGATTTTTCCTACCTTAATTCCAATTGGCTGATAGAATCCTATCAGCCAATCGGAATTCAAGGGACGCCATCTTGGATGACATCATTTAAAGGAACCTTCATTCGTCGGGTGTTGCGGAAGAAGAGGATGCTCCGCATCGGTTGGCTTGAAGATGCCGCCTGGATGAAGACTTCTGCCCGTCTGGAGGTCCTCTTCTGCCCGGAAAGGATGAAGACTTCTGCCCATCTGGAGGACCACTTGTGCCTGGTTGGGTGAAGACGTCTCAAGGTAGGGTAATCTTCAAGGGGTTAGTGTTAGGTTTTATTAAGGGGGGATTGGGTGGGTTTTAGAGTAGGGTTGGGTGTGTGGGTTTTAATGTCGGGGGGGGTTGTATTTCTTTTTTTACAGGTAAAAGAGCTGATTACTTTGGGGCAATGAACCGCAAAAAGCCATTTTAAGGGCTATTTGTAATTTAGTATAGGGTAGGGATTTTTATTATTTTGGGAGGCTTTTTTATTTTATTAGGGGGATTAGATAGGTGTAATTAGTTTAAAAATTTGTAATTATTTTTTTATTTTCTGTAATTTAGTGTTTGTTTTTTTGTACTTTAGTTTATTTTTTTTAATTGTATTTAATTGTATTTAGTTAAGGTAATTCATTTAATTATAGTGTAGTGTTAGGTGTAATTGTAACTTAGGTTAGGTTTTATTTTACAGGTACTTTTGTATTTATTTTAGCTAGGTAGTTATTAAATAGTTAATGTCTATTTAATAACTATTGTACCTAGTTAAAATAAATACAAAGTTGCCTGTAAAATAAAAATAAATCCTAAGATAGATACAATGTAATTTTAATTATATTGTAGCTAGCTTAAGGTTTATTTTATAGGTAAGTATTTAGTTTTAAATAGGATTAATTTATTTAATTGTAGTAATTTTATTTAGATTTATTTAAATTATATTTAAGTTAGGGGGTGTTAGGGTTAGGGTTAGACTTAGATGTAGGGGTTAATACATTTAGTATAGTGGCAGCGACATTGGGGGCGGCAGATTAGGGGTTAATATATTTATTAAAGTGATGGCGATGTCCGGTCGGCAGATTAGTGGTTAAAATTTTTATTTAAGTGTTTGCGATGTGGGGAGGGCCTCGGTTTAGGGGTTAATAGGTAGTTTATGGGTGTTAGTGTACTTTTTAGCACTTTAGTGAAGAGTTTTATGTTTCAGCGTTAGCCCATAAAACTCTTAACTACTGACTTTTAAATGCAGTATCAGTCTTGACAGGAGAGGCTGTACCGCTCACTTTTTCCAAGACTCGTAATACCGGCGTTAGGAAAATCCCTTTGAAAAGATAGTATACGCAATTGACGTAAGGGGATTTGCGGTATGCTCGAGTGGCGGATAAAAAGTGAGTGGTACACCTGTACCTGCCAGACTCGTAATACCAGCGGACGTTAAAAAGCAGCGTTGGGACCCCTCAATGCTGCTTTTTAAGGCTAACGCAAGACTCATAATCTAGGCGCTTGTTTGTACAGATCTGCATAAATGGGAACTGGAACATACTATTTTAAACAAGTTTCCAATTTACTTCTGTTATCAGAATTGCTTTGTTCACATGGTATTCTTTGTTGATGGTGATGGTGAATCTCCGCCTCTTCATACTGGGCTCCGCCATCTTGGAGCACAGGTGTTCTCACACACTGTGAAGAAAGCTGATTGCATTTATCATTGTGGTTGTCAGCTTTCTGAAAACTGTGTAGTCTGCTTCATGTTAGGGCACACAATAAGTTTTACATTTATGCATTCGCTACATTGTTCTATGTTATTTCTGAGTTGTTTTTTTTCTACAGGAAGTGCAGAATTATTAGGCAAGTTGTATTTTTGAGGATTAATTTTATTATTGAACAACAACCATGTTCTCAATGAACCCAAAAAACTCATTAATATCATAGCTGAATAGTTTTGGAAGTAGTTTTTAGTTATAGCTATTTTAGGGGGATATCTGTGTGTGCAGGTGACTATTACTGTGCATAATTATTAGGCAACTTAACAAAAAACAAATATATACCCATTTCAATTATTTATTTTTACCAGTGAAACCAATATAACATCTCAACATTCACAAATATACATTTCTGACATTCAAAAACAAAACAAAAACAAATCAGTGACCAATATAGCCACTTTTCTTTGCAAGGACACTCAAAAGCCTGCCATCCATGGATTTTGTCAGTGTTTTGATCTGTTCACCATCAACATTGCGTGCAGCAGCAACCACAGCCTCACAGACACTGTTCAGAGAGGTGTACTGTTTTCTCTCCTTGTAAATCTCACATTTGATGATGGACCACAGGTTCTCAATGGGGTTCAGATGAGGTGAACAAGGAGGCCATATCATTCGATTTTCTTCTTTTATACCCTTTCTTGCCAGCCACGCTGTGGATTGATGGAGCATTGTCCTGCATGAAAATCATGTTTTTCTTGAAGGATGCAGACTTCTTCCTGTACCACTGCTTGAAGAAGGTGTCTTCCAGAAACTGGCAGTAGGACTGGGAGTTGAGCTTGACTCCATCCTCAACCCGAAAAGGCCCCACAAGCTCATCTTTGATGATACCAGCCCAAACCAGTACTCCACCTCCACCTTGCTGGCATCTGAGTCGGACTGGAGCTCTCTGCCCTTTACCAATCCAGCCACGGGCCCATCCATCTGGCCCATCAAGACTCACTCTCATTTCATCAGTCCATAAAACCTTAGAAAAATCAGTCTTGAGATATTTCTTGGCCCAGTCTTGACGTTTCAGCTTGTGTGTCTTGTTCAGTGGTGGTAGTCTTTCAGCCTTTCTTACCTTGGCCATGTCTCTGAGTATTGCACACCTTGTGCTTTTGGGCACTCCAGTGATGTTGCAGCTCTGAAATATGGCCAAACTGGTGGCAAGTGGCATCTTGGCAGCTGCACGCTTGACTTTTCTCAGTTCATGGGCAGTTATTTTGCGCCTTGGTTTTTCCACACGCTTCTTGCGACCCTGTTGACTATTTTGAATGAAACGTTTGATTGTTCGATGATCACGCTTCAGAAGCTTTGCAATTTTAAGAGTGCTGCATCCCTCTGCAAGATATCTCACTATTTTTGACTTTTCTGAGCCTGTCAAGTCCTTCTTTTGACCCATTTTGCCAAAGGAAAGGAAGTTGCCTAATAATTATGCACACCTGATATAGGGTGTTGATGTCATTAGACCACACCCCTTCTCATTACAGAGATGCACATCACCTAATATGCTTAATTGGTAGTAGGCTTTCGAGCCTATACAGCTTGGAGTAAGACAACATGCATAAAGAGGGTGATGTGGTCAAAATACTCATTTGCCTAATAATTCTGCACTCCCTGTATTTTGTGTAACTTAAAAACTGTAAAAAATACAAAAATGGAAAACTCACATTAATTCAAAGTAAATGATACTGCTGCCACAAAGCTGACAGCAACACTGATCTGCAAGTATGCACCGCTTCTGTCACATGATGTGAGAATAATTAAACTCCAAGATGGCAGTGACCAGTATGAAGAGGCAGAGCTTCAGCATCTCACACTTTAAAGTAAATGTAAATTTTGATGCTAAAGTGTCCAGTTTTTAAAAATTTGATTAAAAACAGTGGCACTTTAATTCATCAACATTTACATTTCACCAGTGTTGTGAAAAAAAACTTACCTTTTAATCTTGACATTCGCTCCAGCTTCCTCCGTCCATTGAAAAGCCTCTTCCTTGGTCTAAAATGAGGAATCCTGCTTCCTCCAATCACGGCATTGAATCAGACACTGATTCCCCTGGGGGGGAAGCCATGATTGAAGGATGACCGATCCATAATTTCTGACATCAGAAATGGCTTTGCAAGGACCGGGGGAAGCTGGAGCGGCTGTCAAGTTTAACAGGTAAGTATTTTTTCACAACACAAATGAAATGTAAATTTTGATGAATTAAAGTGCCTCTGTTTTAAATCAAATTTTTAAAAATCCGGTCGCTTTAGAATCAATATTTACATTCACTTTAATCTTTTAAAATTGAACTGTTTTGAAGAGAGCGGCAGGCACAGGAGGAAATACTATAACACAGTGTGAAGTAACTATTCTACAGTAGTTATGTTTAGCAGTTTAGTGTTGATTTAAGTGGCTGCATTTTAATAAAAGATACCAAGAGATTGAAGACAATTTGATAGTAGAAGTAATTTACGGCTAGATTATGAGTTTTGCGGTAAAAGCTGCACGGTACTTACTTACAAGTTATTGTCACTGCTCACTTACCTACAGCACTGGTATTACAGGTTTATAAAAACCCGACGTTAGCAGGCAAGAAGTGAGTGTAGAGCAAAATTGAGCTTCATACCACACTCCAATACCAGCACTGCGGTGAGCTGCGGTAATCTAGTTTTACGTGCTCGTGCACGATTTCCCCATAGACATCAATGGGGAAAGCCAGCTGAAAAAAAAAACAAACAAAACTCCTAAAATAAAGAAGTGTAAAGCTCCGTAATGCAGCCCCATTGATTCCTATGGGGAAAGAAAATTTATGTTTACACCTAACACCCTAACATAAAACCAGAGTCTAAACACCCTAATCTGCTGCCCCCGACATCGCTGACACCTACATTATACTTATTAACCCTTAATCTGCTTCCCCCGACATCGCCAACACCTACATTATACTTATTAACCTCTAATTTGCCGCTCCCGACATCGCCGACAACTACATTATACTTATTAACCTTAATCTGCTGCCCCCAACATCGCCGACACCTACATAATGTTATTAACCCCTAATCTCCCGCCCCCAAATGTCGCCACAACCTACCTACACTTATTAACCCCTAATCTGCCACCCCCAATGTCACCGCCACTATACTAAATTCATTAACCCCCTAAACCTAACCCTAAGTCTAACCCTAACACCCACTAACTTTAATGTAATTAAAATAAATCTAAATAAAACCTACTATTAATTACTAAATAATTCCTATTTAAAACTAAACACTTACCTGTAAAATAAACCCTAAGCTAGCTGCAATATAACTAATAGTTACATTGTATCTAGCTTAGGTTTTATTTTTATTTCACAGGCAAGTTTGTATTTATCTTAACTAGGTAGAATAGTTACTAAATAGTTATTAACTATTTACTAACTACCTAGCTAAAATAAATACAAATTTACCTGTAAAATAAAACCTAACCTGTCTTACACTAACACCTAACCTTACACTACAATTAAATAAATTACATAAATTAAATACAATTAACTAAATTACAAAAACAAACACTAAATTACACAAAATAACAAAAGAAATGATCAGATATTTAAACTAATGTAATATCCCTATCAAAATAAAATAGCCCTCCAAAATAAAAAAACCCTATCCTAAACTACCAATAGCCCTTAAAAGGGCCTTTTGTGGGGCATTGCCCCAAAGAAATCAGCTCTTTTACCTGTAAAAAATAAAATACAAACAACCCCCCAACAGTAAAACCCACCACCCACACAACCAACCCCCCAAATAAAATCATAACTAAAAAACCTAAGCTCCCCATTGCCCTAAAAATGGCATTTGGATGGGCATTGCCCTTAAAAGGGCATTTAGCTCTTTTTCCACCCAAACCCTAATCTAAAAATAAAACCCACCCAATAAACCCTTAAAAAAGTCTAACACTAACCCCCGAAGATCCACTTACAGTTTTTGAAGACCCAACATCCATCCTCAACGAAGCTGGCAGAAGTCCTCAACGAAGCAGCAGAAGTCTTCATCCAACCAGGCAGAAGTCTTCATCCAACTGGGCAGAAGTCTTCATCCAGACGGCATCTTCTATCTTCATTCATCCGGCACAGAGCGGGTCAATCTTCAAGACATCCGGTGAGAAGCATTCTCAATCGATGTCTTCTTAAACAATGAATTCTACTTTAAATGACGTCATCCAAGATGGAGTCCCTTGAAATCCGAATGGGTGATAGAATTCTATCAGCCATTCGGAATTAAAAGGGAAAAAATAAAATTATCCAATCAGCCAATAGGATTGAGCTCGCATTCTATTGGTGTACTTTTTAGCACTTTGTAGAGTAACACTCATAACTACTGACTTTCAGTTAACGGTATGGATCTTGAAGTTTTAGGGTGTACCACTCACTTTTTGGCCTCCCAGACAGGCTCATAATACCGGCACAAAGGAAGTCCCATTGAAAAAGGACTTTTTGAAAGCTGCGGTAGTTACGTTGAGTAACGGCCAAAAAAGTGTGCAGTGCCCCTAAACCTGCAAGACTCGTAATACCAGAGGTAGTGAAAAAGAGCCTTAACGCTTCTTTTTCACTCATACCGCAAAACTCGTAATCTAGCTGTTAGAAAGTTGTTTAAAACACACAGTATAGGAAAATGCCCACAGTCCAATAAGTTTTGTGCTTGAAACAGATATCAGATTTGTACCTAGCCAGTAAACTTTACAGTACCTAATACCAATACCTAATACTGCAATATTTCCAACATTGGTATGTTTATTCAATGTAATACCAATTATCACTTAATGTTACTATTGCTATCATCTGCTCATATGAAAATGGACAAAAGGTAACAAGTTATTCAGAGAAATACATTTAGACATAAAATACACACACAAACACATGCACACATAGAAATATATATATATATATACACACACACACATACAAACACACACACAGAAAACACAAACACACACAAACATTCACACATAGAAATATACACACACACACAGAAAATACATACACACACAAATACACACATAAAAATACATACACACACAAACACACTTTGCATTTGTTAAAAATAAAATGAAAAGTACATTTAGTAGTTTCAATCTTTGGTGCAATTATATAATTACACTAACCAAATAGCAGCATCTGATAAATAATATCTGTTATTAAGAAAATTGAGGATGGCTCAAGTGTTCTCCAAGAGATGTATGAGAGTGAATAAATACAGGAAAGACTATACTTGTACAGCCTCCTAGACGACTAGCATTAAAGGGACAATAAGCATAAAAAATAATGTTACAAAATTTTGCACATGGTCAAAACGAGAGATGTGAGAGATTTAAACCCCCCAAAGATATACTTACCTTCCGTTCCTCGCCAGCCTCTTCTGATATTTTTTTCTCTACATTGCTTTATGCACCCGATCACAGCATTGAACTAAATGTAGTGTGTTCATGCAGCTGTACTTTACCCAGTGCAGGAGTGCACTACATTTAGTACAATGGTTCGATCGGGCACACTGATAAGGCAGCGTGCCCGTGACGCGCTTTTGAAAAAAACACAGAATCAGAAGAGGTTGGCGAGTAACGGAAGGTAAGTATACCTTTGGGTGAGTTAAATTTCTCACATCTCTTTCATTTTTGAAGGTGTCACTAAGATAATGTTACACTCATTTTGCACATAATGGAGAAAGTTTACGGGTCCTTTAAGGCAACTGAAAAATGTAACAAATATTGGTTTATGAACAAAACCATTATGAAACCATACAAACACTTAATCATCCAGTGTTTTTTCACTGCGTTCGCTCAATCAATACATTGCATTTCGACAATTAAAGAAAAGTATTACAATTCATTAGAAGGCACTTTTTTAACAACAACTTTTACATCTAAATTTTTTTTTAAAAATCCCCTTTTGTACAGCCTGTTTCTAAATGTTTAACTTTTTGCAGATGCTTAGTTCATATCATAATAAACATTATAATTTAGTGGTTTAGTAAAAAAAAGTTCAAATAATTGCTTTCTACAACATTTTAATTGAGATATGGTAATCAGAATTTCCAGTGAAGTGAACTGAAATAATAAAACTACATAAATCAATAAGAACAATTTTAAATTCACACAATATGAACTGATAATATTGGTTAGGTGAAAAAAAACTCTGTTCAAATACAATAGGCAATCATTATAAATACTGAATCTTTTAGCCATTGTGTTTTTTACCATGTAAATTAGTCTTTAAAATTCCTAAAAAAAAAAAGCATTAAAAATGTGTTACTGTTTTTACATATTTAATTAGCTTTTTGTGCGATACTGAATAATCTATGTGGGTGTTTTTTTTGTTTTTTTTCCATTTTTTTTTATTATTTCAAACAGCAGCGCATACAATGTTATTTTTTTGCACAGCTCCCCTAATGAACAGAAATGAAGGTCATTATGGGTGCATAATAATTTTTTTAAGCTATTAAGATTATCAAATATTTAACACACCAAAGTTGTATCTATTTATACCCCCAGAACTAATATTTATTCAGCAGTGGAGAAATTTCAAAAGAAAACCTAATTGTTGGTTTCCGAGATTACTTTCAGACTCCTACTCTCTTTAATAAATGTGCAAATAAAATGAATGACTAAATATATCATAATGTGCACTGTCAACAAGATACAGTAAATATAGCATAAATGACAGATTAAATCAACTAGAAACATGTCATCTAAATGTTATAAGGGATGAGATCAAGACACTTTTTGATGAGTCTTAGAGCTGAGAAAATGGGCATGATCTGGTATCATGTCAGTCACATTAATTATAATATATTGTTATATTTAATCGCTGCTGCCTTGCAGCTGATATTAATGAGTATAAGGCTGTTAATTGCTTCAAGCAGCTGAAGAAAGTGTTGGCTTTCTCATAAGGTTCACAGGATAAACATATAATTGAGGATCCAATTAACTTGTTCCTTAAAAAGTTGTCTAACCAACTGAACTGTTTATTTTGGAAAGTAAAACAGCATTGACATTAGTTAAATAATAAATGTAAAATATCAATGCTGTGATGATACGTAGAATCCAACCATAATCCTTTTTAAACTCATTTAAGATAAAACTTTAAAAAGACACATCAAGCTTTAAAATTCAATCAAAATATAAATCTGTGTTTTTATAGATAAAGTAGTTACGTTTTGAAAACCCAGTACTAAAACTGTGAGCAATAAGGTAAGCTTATCACAAAATACCTTATTCACATTCCTTGCTCATATATCGCTAAGACCACAAAACAACCTATGTGGGTCCTGTAGTATCCCTACTTTAACTTCTAGGGGCCGATTTATCAAGGGCCGAATGGCCCCTGATGCCCCTGTTTCCACACAAGCCTTCCACGCATCTTAAGAACACTGCTCCTTAACTGATCTGCTGCCTCTGAGGCTGCGGACATCAATTCGCCCGATCCTATACAATCTGTGTCTGCAGGGGGCGGCATTGCACAAGCAGTTCACCAGAACTGTTTGTGCAGTGTTAAATGCCGACAGCTTATGCTGTCAGCATTCAACAATGTCTGTCGGACAAGATATGCTACAGCGTATCATGTCGGACAGACATTGATAAATCGGTCCCCTAGTCTGTACACAATTTTACCCCTGTATGTCTTAATATCAGGACTAAATTCCAGTTTCATTATAATAGCCCTCACAGAGGCTCTTCATTCATCAGTTTGTCCTTTCAGTACAAAGTGTTTAACCCAAATACATATTCCTGCCCACTTAGGTATAGTAGATCCAAATTGGTGGTCAATGTTGAGCGGAGAAAGGATATAAATAATAAATAATCTACTCATCAATATTTTAAAAATAGTTTTAAAAATAATAAATAAAGTGACAGTTTTTTTTAATTATTTTTAAATATTTTTAAAACATTTGTATGCAGATCCTCTGCAGTGAAGTGTTTAATTGCTGATATATATAAGAAAATTACTCTGAAGCCCCTTTACAGCTCTACAAAAGCAATATAAACATGCAAATGGCTTATATAGGTCCTGCACAGGAAAAATATTACACCTGAAATTTTAGACTGTTCAGTCTATTCCATTACTTTTCTTTAAACTTAAAGGGACTAATTTAATTTTAATTGCTATTGTTTAAAAAGAGAGATACTATTTTTAATACAAATTCCCCAGTTCTGCACAACCAACACAGTTATAGTAATACACTTTTTACCTCTGTGATTACTTTGTATCTAAGCCTCTGCAGACTGCCACTTTATCTCAGTTATTTTGACAGACTTGCATTTTAGCCAATCAGTGCTGACTAATAAATAACTCCACTGGAGTGAGCACAATATTATCTATATGACACACATGAACTAGAAATGTATAACTTTGAAAAGATATTAAAACAAGATGAGGCAGCCTTCAACAGCTTATAAATCAGATTATGATCCTACTTGTGTTTAGATTTTAACAAAGAATACAAAGAGAACAAATCTAATTTGATGATAAAAGTAAATTGGAAAGTAGTTTAAAATTGCATGCCCTATCTGAATAATGAAAGTCTAATGTTGACTTAACTATCCCTTTAATAACAATGTCCGTTTTAATTTAAAGGATTTCTGACATTTCTTTTTTCATCTTTCTTTTTCTTGACCACTTTTATCCACAACAAAATAGGGACATGCAGTCAGAGGAGGTAGGTGAGGCAGTGGGGATCCTTCTAAATTAAAAAAAAAATATATATTTTTTTTTCTTTAAAAAAAAAAAGGATTCCCCCATGTTAAACTATGGAGAGAGGCAGTGAGAAGGTTTGCCTCTTTCCATTGCACAACATGACTACTAGCTTCCTATGAGCCACGAGTGCCAGCACCACCCACTGGGTAGTTGAAGCTCACCTTAGGGGCAGAGCCAATCAGCACCCGATAACATTCCACGTGACCAGAGTTGTTAGTAACACTGGACTAGAGGGGAGAGGGCTGAGCACTGATTAGGAACAAGTCTAGGTAGGAACTAGATGAGGACGAGCTGAGAGGCTCAAGTGGCGGGAGAAGAAGCCATGAACTACAGTCGCACACGCACAAGACAAGTGGTGAGGAGGAGACAGAGAGGAAGCCACACAGAATAGCTGTGGCCTGCTGTGAGACTCACTGACCATGGTGGTGATGAACCTTTTATAGTAAATTCATCGCCATCCATTGAAGTTAGTTTATCGAATATTATTGCAGATTACAACATAACATTTTTAGGTTGAATGCTGCAATAATATTCTATAAATAACTTAACCAGGGTCCAAAACACTTTGTGGTGGGGCTCAGGCTGGTTGGGGGCCCAGGGTTTCATATCTGCCTACACATAATAAATATGCTGTGAATTTAATTGAATTACCTACCTGCCAATGAAGTTAATTGTCTATATTTTGAATTCCAACTGAAAGCAGATGATGAGTTTTATACACGTATCTGTTTTATATATATTTTAAATGAAAGGACTTTTCTAATTCTTCTTCCCACCATAATTAAATTTCTTTTTTTGCATGCAAAGTATAAGCATGTATGTTTGTTTAACGACAGCCACTGGGTAGTGCCAACTCTTTATATGAGCTTACATATTTGGTTTGTTAACTAAAAATCATTCATTTCTATAGTAAATCATTTGACAATATCGTTGTTCATTAGTCATAGCTTTCATGCTTAATTCATTATAATCTAAAATATATATTTTCTTATCCTTGCATGATAAAAGAATTATAAGAGAAATCATTATCATAATAGTATAATGTTTAATGCTAAAAAAAAAAAGAAATGCAATTTTGAACCGTTTTAGCTTATGGAATCTATCTCTACTATAATCACATTTGTAACGCGTCACAAGTTGCGCACGCATCCTCAAAGGAAAGCTGCATTCAGGTGGATTCTGTAAATGGCAGGATGGTGAAAGAATCCACCTTCAAGTATATTCTTTCACTGCCCTGCCATTTTCGGAATCCACCTGGATGCAGCTTACTCAAAACCGAAGCCTTAAAAAAAAATAAAAAAAAAAATGCAACCACACAAAATAACTAAAAAACACGTAACCACCCGCACAAAGTATAACAAAAAAACCTAGCCTGCCACACAAAGTATTAACAAACACCTAAACCGCAAACCCCCACATCTAAAAATATTAAAGTAATTAACCCCTAATCTGCAAATAACATAATTAAAATATTAACCCCTTGATGGTCAACTACCCACATCGCAATAAACGTAATAACCTATTAACCCCTAAACTGCTAAACCCCCACATTGCAATAAACCTAATTTACCTGTTAACCCCTAAACTGCTAAACCCCCCACATCACAATAAACCTAATAAACCTAATTAACCTATTAACCCTTAAACTGCTAAACCCCCCACATCGCAATAAACCTAATTAACCTATTAACTCTTAAACTGCAAACCCCCCACATAGCAATAAACCTATTTACTCTATTAACCCCTAAACCACCAAACACCCACATTGCAATAAACCTAATTAATATATTAACCCCTAAACTGCAAAACCTTCCACAACGCAAGTAACTAATTTAATTACTAAGTACCCTAACCTACAACCCCCTAAATTAACCCCAATTACTACAAAATTACAATTAAAATAAAAAATAACATTAAATTACAAAAAATAAAAAAGTCTAACATTACAGAAAAAAATAAACAAAATAAACAAAATTATCAAAAATAAAAAAATAATACCCAATCCCTATGAAAATAAAAAAATCCCCCCACCTCAAAATAAAAACACCCCCTAATCTAGACTACCAATAGCCTTTAAAAGTGCCTTTTGTAGTTCATTGCCCTAAGTTAAACAGTTCTTACCTCTAAAAAATACTAAGCCCCCCTAACAGTTAAACACCCCCACCCACTGAATCCCCCAAAATAAAAAAACTAACGCTAAAAAAAACTAAACTACCCAGTTCTTTTACTGCCCTTTTTCATGCCCAAAAAAACCCTAATCTAAAAAAAATAAAATAAATTAAAAAGCCTAAACCTAAGCCCCAAATAGGTACTCACTGTTTTTGAAGTCTGGCGGAGAAGGTCTTCTTCCAGGCGGCTCCATCATTTTCTATCTTCATCCAGAGCGAAGGCGGCTCGGAGTGGATGTGTGGAGCTGTCTTCCCAATGCCTAGATCCTCAGCGGCGGACAACAACGGCGATGGTCCTCGGAGTCGGTCCTCGGTTGTGGCTTTCCTTAGTGGCGTGGAAGTTCCTCTTTATGCAATCATCAGCCGCACACTGATGATTGAAGGTTAGGTAACCCATATTTATTCGGGTACTTTGCATTCCTATTGGCTGAAATTTTGAAATCAGCCAATAGGATGAAAGCTACTGAAATCTTATTGGCTGTTCAAATCAGCCAATAAGATTTCAGTAGCTCTCATCCTATTGGCTGATTTCAAAATTTTAGCCAATAGGAATGCAACATACCCCAATAAATACGGGGTACCTTGCCTTCAATCTTTAGTGTGTGGCTGACAATCACATGAAGAGGAACGCTGCCCACCTTCAAGGACTGCCTCTAAAGACTGCTGTCATTGAGGACCCCCAGAGAGGATCCAGGCATCAGGAACACAGACTGCACCTCTGCTCCGTGCCGCTTTTACTCCGGATGAAGATAGAAGATAATGGATCTGTCTAGAAGAAGACCTTTTCTGCCAGACTTCAAGAACAGTGAGTACCTATTACTATTAGGGGGATTTAGTCATTTTTTAGGTAAAAGAGCTGTTTAACCTAGGGCAATGCCATTCAAAAGGCCCTTTTAAGGGCTATTGGTAGTTTAGATTAGAGTTTTATTTTGGGGTGGCTTTTTTTTTTTAGAGGAAGTATTAGATTAGGAATATTTTTTTTGAAAAATGTAGTTTGTTTTTTACTGTAATCTTAACTTTTTTTATTTTTTGTAAACTTAGATTTTTTTATTTTTTGTAATTTTAGGTATTTTATTTAATTTAGGTTTTTAATTATTTTAAAATTTAAATTTAATTAGGGTAAATTTATGGGGGTGTTAAGTTAAGGGGATAGTTGTTAGAAAAAATACTTTGCACTCTGGGTGTGGGTTGGCAGTTTAGATGTAAATTGTTTAAATTAGATTTTTGCATTGTGGGTTTTTGTGCGGTTTAGTATTTAATGTGTTAATTTGTTTTTTTTTGCTTTTTCTTTAAATGGCGGATTAGGAGTTAATCAATTTATAAATTAGATTACTATCTTTGTGTTTGGCAGTTTAGTGGTTAATAAGTGTATTAGGTAAATTGCGATGTGGGGGGTTGTCAGATTAGGGGTAATTCATTTTATTATTATTTGTGGTTTTGGGGGTATCGCAGTAATATGGGAGGCTTTGCGGTTTAGTGGTTAATAACTTTTTCAGGTAGATTGGGATGTGGGGGGTTCTCGGATTAGGGGTTATTAATATTATTCTTAGTCGCGATTTTTTGGGAACGGTGGAAATATTGGTTTAGAAGTGTCAGGTTTATTATTGGGAGGCGGCTCAGCCTACACATTATTTATACAGTCACAATGCATAGTGACACTTTCAATAATTTAGCCGTATAAACCGAAAGAAAGTGTATGTATAATTTTGTAATAAAAAGTGCAGACATACAGTGTCAGTTTTTACATGATTTATATAACTGTTTAGTTTTTCAGTGTCAGTGTGTACATTATTTATACTTTAACTATTCATTGTTACTGTATAAATAATGTGTGGGCGGAGTTAAAATTGCTGATCGCAGCTTCCGAAATCTTATACGGGCAGTGTCAATCTAACACTGAACGTTTGAAGAAAGCCATGCCTCTCGCTCGTGGCAAATTGCAGGATGTCACTCGCGACTAACCATGCCCCCTGGTTGCATCGTTTAGTCAATTCAAACATAAAGTGTTTCAATTATCTGACACAGTTAGGAAAAAAGCAGTCTGTGAGGATAGTTGCTGTAGAGGGAGATCAAAGTTTTTAATAGTGGAACATCATCTGTTGTCTACTTGTTTAGCATTATTAGCTATTCAATCCCAAAAGCTTTTCTAAAAGCTATAGAAAAGCCTGCTGATTATTATTTTGGAAAGCTTTTTTTAAAGCATTATTGTCATAAAAAAAGTTTGTAAATTTCATCTCAAAAGCTTTTTTAAAAGCTAAACAAAAGCAAGCTAATTAATTTTATAAAGCTTTTTTAAAGCTATAGTACTTTAAAAGTCTGTCCAAATAGTGTGTTGCTACATAAATAGCTTAGTTATATAATAGAAATATTTTTAATTTTTAAAAAATAAAAAATATAATATATTTAGGAAAGTAGTCTGTAAAAATTGGTTGATATTTCAACTGTAGTTTAATTTATATAAGAAAGTCCTTGCAATAAGGTGTTGCTACATCATAGCTTATTTATATTATGTATAGATTTATATAATTTAAGAAAATATATAATATATTAAAGGGACAGTCAACACCAGAATTTTTGTTGTTTTAAAAGATAGATAATCCTTTAAATTCCAATTCCTCAGTTTTGTATAACTAACACAGTTATAATTATACATTTTACCTCTGTAATTACCTTGTATCTAAGCCTAAGCAGACTGCCCCCTTATTTCAGTTCTTTTGACAGACTTGCATTTTAACCAATCAGAGCTGACTCCATGGTAGATTCACGTGCATGAGTTCAATGTTATCTATATGAAACACATGAACTAATGACCTCTAGTGGTGAAAACTATCAAAATGCATTTAGATTAGAGGCGGCCTTCAAGGTCTAAGAAATTAGCATATGAACCTTCTAGGTTTATCTTTCAACTAAGAATAACAAGAGAACAAAGCAAAATTGGTGATAAAAGTAAATAGGAAATTTGTTTAAAATTGCATGCCGTACTTGATTTGAATCGTTTTTTGGGGGGACTTGACTGTCCCTTTAAGGACAGTAGTCTGTCCAAATAGGGTCTACTATTATAACTTTAGATTACATATATATTTATTGAATATATTTAGGACATCAGTTTATCAAAATAAGGTGTTTCTACACCTGTAGCTTAATTTATATATAGATAAAAGCAGTTTTGCTAAATGCAGTGTTGCTACATCTCTGTATCTTTATTATATAAATACATATTGTTGCTACACCCGTAGCTTTATTATATATAATATATATTTGGAAATATTGAGGACAGCAGTCCATCCAAATAAAGTTGTCACTATACCTGTTAGTTAAATATATGTCTGGCAAAAAGGGTTTTACTATACTTGTAGCTTTATATATATATAGATATATAGATAAAAGCTTAATTATATAAAAAAATATTGTTGCTACACCTGTAGCTTTATTATAGATAACATATTTTGGATACATTTAGGACAGCAGTCCATTCAAATAAGGGTGTCGCTACATCTGCAGGATATATATATATATATATATATATATCACACAATTTTTTTTTTTATCTGTCCAAATAAGGTGTTGCTGAAGATTAATTAAGTATATAGGATAGGAGATATTTCAAATAGGGTGTGACTACACCTGTTGCTTAATTTATATATATAGATAGATAGATAGATAGATAGATAGATAGATAGATAGATAGATAGATAGATAAAAGCAGTTTTGCTAAATACAGTGTTGCTACTTATGTAGCTTTATTATATAAATAAATATTGTTGCTACACATGTAGCTTTATTATATTTAATATATTTTGGATATATTTAGGACAGCAGTCCATCCAGATAAGGTTGTCAGTATACCTGTCGGTTATATACCTGTAAATTAGTTATATAATATAGGACAGCAGTCCATCCAAATAGGGTGTCACTACACCTGTAGCTTAAAGGGACACTCAATCAAAATTAAACTTTAATTATTCAGATAGAGCATGCCATTTTTTTTTTTTTTTTTTTTATATCATTTATTTATAACCAGCAGTGAGTACAAGTTCCATAATAATAAAGAGAAAAAAAAGAAAAATATTTTGATATTGTACATATTACTTCAAGACCAAGAACAAAAAACCAACATAGCAGGCAAACAAAGGGTATATAGCACAAGTCATATGCATAGTTAGTTGATCTGAAGCACAAATATTTACCATTTTGCTTACTACTCATTGTTGTTTTTTTTTAATTTTTTATATAAAAAAAGGGAGAAAGAAAGTAAAAGGAGGAAAAGGAGAGAAAAAAAAAAGAGGAAGAAGAAGGAAAGGAAAAAAAAAAAAAAAAAAAAAAAAAAGGAAAGGAAAGGGGGGGGGGGATGTCCCAGATCTCTCTACCTCCCAATGAATTACCAGATGCCAAGCAGAACTATCTTAAATGGGAAGATCAAATAGTCAATTTCTCCCTCAGGGAAAGTCTTAATAAGTGGTGCCCATTTATCAAAAAAGTTCCGTATGTCAGATTCCTTATCTATGTTTGTATTTCTTTGTTCCAATACGCATTGTTTCTTTAAATTATTCCTAATTTCAGGGATAGTTGGTACTGATCTCGATTTCCATTTCTTGCAGATCAAGTATCTGGTGGCTAAAATAGAGAGATTTACTAATTTCTTGTCAGGCTGATGCCTGTCCTCAGGTTTTAAACATAGTATAATCTGGTACAATGAAAAAGCTAATATTTCAATTTTTAATTTGTTTTTAAGCCAATATTCTAGCTTATTCCAAAAATTTCTTATTTTAGGGCATTTCAAAAACATGTGAATCAAATCTGCAGCTGGGTAGGAACATTTGGGGCATTTGTTAAATTCCTGATTTCGAACTCTGAGGCCTCTTTCTGGGGTGAAGTATGCCCTGTGCAAAAGTTTTAAATGTGCATCGCGCCAAGTGGTAGAGAGGGTGGTCCCTGCTACTTTGTTCAATGATAATTGAAGGGTTTTCATCTCGATATTATTGTATGGGATTAAGGTGTTCCAGGCCAAGGCCAGACTCTCCATGATGGGGGTGCCTTTATTGGTGCTCAGAATATTATAGCCAGGGGCGATGGACATGGAGCCGATTTTGATTATTGTTAGCCAGTTTTCCAGTTTGCCAAAAGTCCATTTCCAGCCAACCTTTTTGGTAAGCTCAAGAACATAGTGCCTTATCTGCAGATAGGCATAGAGATCTTTATTTGGCAAATTGAATTCGGTCTTCAGCTCTTCAAAGGATTTAGCACACTTTCTATCCTGATCCAATACATATATAGCCCTATCCAGACCATTATCATGCCACCTATTGAAAACCATCGAGTCTAACCCTGGTTGGAAGTTAGGGTTTCCAGTCACAGGAAGGTATTTTGAAGCTGTGCTGTTTATAGAGAGAGATTTAGTTAGCTTATACCATGCTTTAAGAGGGGTCATTATAGTTTTAAGCTCTTTAATGCCTATTGGCAGATCTTTTGGTTCAGAATGTACCAAAGCTGTTGGTAAGAACGGATCACATATACTTAATTCGAGTTCGTTATTTAGAACGTAATTCTTGGAGAAGATCCAATCCGCTACTGTGCGGGCTAGGAAACATAGATTATAGAATCTCAAGTTTGGTAATGCTATGCCCCCAAGCTCCCTTGGCGCAGCCAATTTAGAGAAAGATATTTTAGGTCTTTTCCCTTGCCAAATAAATTGCCTGATTGAGGAGTTCATTGACCGAACATCTTTCTCTAGTAACATTACTGGGACATTCTGAAGAACATAGAGCAGCTTAGGGAGGAGGACCATCTTAAATAATGCAGACCGACCCGATAATGAGAGTGGTAAATTCTGCCAAACTTTAAGTCTTTCTTTTATATAAACAAGCATCGGAGTTATATTTAGTTTATATAAATCTCCAATGTTAATTGGAATATTAATCCCTAAGTATTTAAAGGACTCTGTTACCACCCTAAAAGGGAGATCTGAATTACTCCTAGCACTTTTCCTGAGCCAAAACAACTCAGATTTTGAAGGATTTACTTTATACCCAGAAAAGGTGCCGAAATGATCGGTAATTCGCAAAAGTTTTGTTATATTTGAATCAGTGTTAGACAGATATACAAGTAGGTCGTCTGCATACAATCCGATTTTCATTTCATGTTTTCGGACTTTTATGCCATCCAGGGATTTCCTTATCATAATTGCAAGAGGTTCTATTGCTATATCAAAAAGGAGTGGGGAGAGAGGACAGCCCTGACACGTGCCCCTGTTCAGTGCAATTGAGGGGGAGATATCGTTATTGATTATGAGGCTTGTGTAAGATTGATTATATATATTCTCTATAAATTTGGGAAGATTGCCCTTAATCCCAAACCTTATTAGAGAAGTTGTTATATGTTTATGAGATACTGAGTCAAAAGCTTTTTCTGCGTCAATTGACACAATGGCCAAATCCGGAAGGTCCTCTCCCCCCACCCCCTGCACAGATATCCTCTGAATATAATCCGTGGTAACAAGTAATTCCCTAATTTTTGCTGTGGAGTTGCGATTATTGAGAAAGCCAGCTTGGTCCAGATGGATTATTTTTGAAAGGATAGTCTGAAGCCTGGTTGCTAAGATTGAGGTCAGGATTTTGTAGTCCGAATTTAATAAAGCAATTGGTCTATAAGATTCTTTGCAGGTAGGGTCTTTCCCCTCTTTTAAGATCAAGGTGGTAAATGAGGAAGAAAAAGAGGGGGTGACCTGTTTATCATTGTTAAAGATATCATTATAGAGATTACCAAGGTATGGGGCTATTTCTACTGAGAGGGTTTTATAGAACTCATTAGGTAATCCATCCGGGCCAGCAGCCTTATTAAGAGAGAGTTTGGTGATCACTTTTTCAATCTCTTCCCTTGTAATAGGGGAGTTGAGGCTGTCAATTGCTTCAGGGGATGCTATAGGATAAGTAATTTTATTCCAGAATTCGGTAGCTTTTTCTGAATCATAGCCTTTGCTAGTGTATAGTAGAGCATGCCATTTTAAACAACTTTCTAATTTACTTTCATTAACTAAATGTGCACAGTCTTTTTATATTTAAACTTTTTGAGTCACCAGCTCCTACTGAGCATGTGCAAGAAAATAAGTGTGTATGCATTTGTGAATGGCTGATGGCTGTCACATGGTACGTGTATGCATTTGTGATTGGCTGATGGCTGTCACATGGTACAGGGGGTGCGTGGAAAAAGGCATAACTTTTAAAATTGTCAGAAAAAAAATCTACTTCTCATTTGAAGTTCAGACTAAGTGCTATTGCATTGTCTTGTTATCTTGCATTTGTTGATTATGCAAATCTACTGTGTTGACTGGTCCTTTAATTT
Source organism: Bombina bombina (assembly GCF_027579735.1). NCBI lineage: Eukaryota > Metazoa > Chordata > Amphibia > Anura > Bombinatoridae > Bombina > Bombina bombina. Next base: position 1,244,838,705 of record NC_069499.1, read on the forward strand.
ATATATGGATCAAAACAGTTTTTCTAAATACAGTGTTACTACATCCGTAGCTTTATTATATAAATAAATATTATTGCTACACCTGTAGCTTTATTATATATAATATATATTTGGATATATTTAGAACAGCAGTGCATCCAAATAAGGTTGTCACTATACCTGTTGGTTAATTATATATATATATATATATTTAAATAAGTCTGGCATATAGCAGGGTGTTGCTACACCTGTAGATTTATTTTATATATATAGATATATATTGTTGCTACTTCTGTAGTTTTAGTATATAAATAAATAAATATTGTTTCTCTACCTGTAGCTTTATTAGATGTAACATATTATGTATATATTTAGGACAGCAGTCCATTGAAATAAGGTTGTTGCTACACCTGTAGGTTTTATATATATATATATATATATATATATATATATATATATATATATATATATATATATATATATATATATATATATATATATATATAGGATAGTAGATAATCGAAATAAGGTTTTACTATACCTGTAGCTTAATTTATATAATTTATATATAGATAAAAGCAATTTGTTCAAATGCAGTGTTGCTACTTTTGTAGCTTAGTTATATAAATAAAACATTGTTGATACATCTGTAGCTTTATTATATTTAACATATTTTGGATATATTAAGGACAGCAGTCCATTCAAATAAGGGTGTCGCTACACCTGTAGGATATATATATATATAAAACATGGAAGGGAACTGCACTCCAAGACCGGATCAGGTACACATCCTGTGACTCAGTAACATCCAGCCCTGGGTGCTAAATAGCACTCCAAAAAAGCTGTGATGTCACCAGAGCCACAGGCAGTTAACCCCAGTCCGGAATGGGTGCAAGAACCAAGGGAGATTACAAATAAAAAGTAATACAACACATAGAAACACCCAGCACTCACCAGCTAGCTCACAGCTAAGATAAAATCACAACTGGAAAGATGCGGTGATTAACCTTTCCAGTTGTGATTTTATCTTAGCTGTGAGCTAGCTGGTGAGTGCTGGGTGTTTCTATGTGTTGTATTACTTTTTATTTGTAATCTCCCTTGGTTCTTGCACCCATTCCGGACTGGGGTTAACTGCCTGTGGCTCTGGTGACATCACAGCTTTTTTGGAGTGCTATTTAGCACCCAGGGCTGGATGTTACTGAGTCACAGGATGTGTACCTGATCCGGTCTTGGAGTGCAGTTCCCTTCCATGTTTTGTATTTTCTATGGGTGATTACAGCCACCTGTGCACCCCTTCTTTGTTCTCAGTTTGTTTAGCTTTGTGAACTCGCATGATGGTGTGCCTGTGTTAGGGACTCAGGCTAAGGAAAGGACCTTGACGTGGTGCCTGAGCTTTCCCATTTGGCCAGATGCGGTGACTAACCTTTCCAGTTGTGATTTTATCTTAGCTGTGAGCTAGCTGGTGAGTGCTGGGTGTTTCTATGTGTTGTATTACTTTTTATTTGTAATCTCCCTTGGTTCTTGCACCCATTCCGGACTGGGGTTAACTGCCTGTGGCTCTGGTGACATCACAGCTTTTTTGGAGTGCTATTTAGCACCCAGGGCTGGATGTTACTGAGTCACAGGATGTGTACCTGATCCGGTCTTGGAGTGCAGTTCCCTTCCATGTTTTGTATTTTCTATGGGTGATTACAGCCACCTGTGCACCCCTTCTTTGTTCTCAGTTTGTTTAGCTTTGTGAGCTCGCATGATGGTGTGCCTGTGTTAGCGACTCAGGCTAAGGAAAGGACCTTGACGTGGTGCCTGAGCTTTCCCATTTGGCCAGATGCGGTGACTAACCTTTCCAGTTGTGATTTTATCTTAGCTGTGAGCTAGCTGGTGAGTGCTGGGTGTTTCTATGTGTTTTATATATATATATATATATATATATATATATATATATATATATATATATATATATATCAGTGGCGTATTTAGGTTTTGTGTTGCCCTAGGCACTCAGAATTCTGCTGCCCCCTCCTCCCCTCCAACCCCACCAGGTTTTAGGCATTTTTTAGCTATATATTTTTTGTCAGGGTGTCAGATTCACATAAAATGTATACAATATTCACTAATGTTCCACATCATCTTACTTACACTGGTACTTAAGAGAAGGAAAAGTGCAAAACGAATATTAGTAGTGTACTGTTGGCACATATTTGGGAATGCATAATTTTAGCCATGTTTAAAAGCACAGGGTAAAGTTGGGATTGTGCCTTACCACAATTTGGAGCAGAAACAATAAGAACAGAGATGCAGAATTTATCATGTAAAGCATCATAGTTCTCAAAAATATACTACTTACACAATTTTAAATATACTATTATATTACAGATGAAATATAAATATCTTTACATGGAACATGAGCAATAAACTTATAACATGACATTAGCCTGCTGAAATAAATAGCAGTCTCATAATGTTTTCCCCCTGATGGAGCAGTACTTACTACTAGTACAGTGTCACAAATCAAGAACATTTGCTGTGTGTCTGTTTATCTCTGCACTTCTCAGCCTCTGCATAGGGATTTACTGCTGGTCTGCAGATCAAACAGACACATTCCTGTGAGTTAATTCTTATGTGCCCCCCCCCCCCCTCCCAGTCTCCAACCATGTTCGGAAGATCATTAACTAGTGCGGGGAAAGCAAATATGTCAGCATGCCTGCGATTTGATTGTGTGGTGTTCACTGTCTGTCTTAGGTAAAATCTGAGTTTAGCGTTAGCACATGGGCAAGAGTCAGAGAGAGGGCTAGATAGAGGGGGAGGCTGCCGGGAGCTACACAGTACCGGGCACATTCATTTGTTTTAAAATATTGCAGGCTGGATGCTGCAGCTCAAGTGTTATAAATAAAAACTGACAGCAGTGCATCTAACATACATACGATATATTAGCCCACCTCACAGAAGCTGCAGATCCTGAGAATCTTTTCTCTGATTACAGCCACATCCTCCCCACAATCACGCCCTGCTCCAGCTTTGAAACAGCAAGCCGACTTTAGAATCATATGTAAGATACGCCTCGCCCCTAAAGAGTGCAACAATGCACTGGTTATGTTCGCAATCTCAAACAAACAAACAAAAAAATAGCATATATCGATTATATTTTTTTGGCTGCTCATTCGGCTGCTCATCCATACTACCCCCTGCAGCTCCTGGCCCCCCTTCAGTCCTCAGAATCAGTGCAGTTGCATCGTCTACACCATGCCACCTGCAATATGTCACCCCCTGATTGAGTTATGGCAAGCTGATCTGTCTCCACAGCTGCAGCGGCCCACCGGGCACTAATAAAGGGAATGACACACAAGTAAAGTGAGTGCCGCAGTGCCTCCCAGCAACCCCGGCTTATTGTTTTCCCCAATGGTTGCTTAATTCTAGCCCCCTACTCTGCTGCTGTTATTTTTTTTTTTTTAAAAAAACAACTTTTTTGACTGTGAAACATCAGTCTGCTAGTGTAATCTAATTGCAGTTGCCTGCCTGCCAGCGTGTGTGCCAGGCCCACTTGCCCAGTGCCACCACTCATATCTGGTGGAACAGTAGTGTAAATAATTAAAAAAAAAAACTTTTTTGACTGTGAAACATCAGTCTGCTAGTGTAATCTAATTGCAGTTGCCTGCCTGCTAGTGTGTATGCCAGGCCCACTTGCCCAGTGCCTCAACTCATATCTGGTGTAACAGTAGTGTAAATAATTTAAAAAAAAAAACTTTTTGACTGTGAAACATCAGTCTGCTTGCGTAATCTAATTGCAGTTGCCTGCCTGCCAGCGTGTGTGCCAGGCTCACAGCGTGTACTGTGGCACCACTCATATCTTGTTTAATAGTAGTGTAAGTGTACATTTAAAAAAATAAAAACTTTTTGGACTATCAAACATCAGTCTGCTTTTTTGTGTCAGGCTCACAGCGTATACTGTGCCCACTTGCCCAGTGCCACCACTCATATCTTGTTTAATAGTAGTGTAAGTGTACATATAAAAACAAAAAAAACTTTTTGGACTGTGAAACATCAGTCTGCTTTTTTGAGTAAGGCTCACAGCGTGTACTGTGCCCACTTGCCCAGTGCCACCACTCATATCTTGTTTAATAGTAGTGTAAGTGTACATTTAAAAACAAAAAAAAAACTTTTTGGACTGTGAAACATCAGTCTGCTTTTTTGTATCAGGCTCACAGCGTATACTGTGCCCACTTGCCCAGTGCCACCACTCATATCTTGTTTAATAGTAGTGTAAGTGTACATTTAAAAAAAAATGACAGGCAAAGGCAGGCCACCCCGCAGGTGCCGTCGTGGTCGTGGTGCTGTGATTCCCTTTGGCCATAGAATAATGCCCAGTGTTCAGAGGCCACGTACCATGAACTCAAAAAGTTCTGAGGAGGACATAGTTGTCTTTTTAACACAGGACACCCAATCTTCTATAGCTTCCACTCCGAACCTTGATGCACCATCCTCCTCCAGCTTATCTTCGGGCACCTCTCAAGTTACCACTCGCCCGCCTGTCGCCACCACCAACACTAGCACCACAGAAGCTTCACTTGATCTGTCAGAGGAGTTTTTTACACATCAGTTGGAAGAAATGAGTGATGAGCAACCATCATTGACAGAGGATGTAGATAACAGTGATATGTCTCAGTCAGGCAGCATTACAGACATGGACGTACGGTGTGATGATGATGATGTTGTACCCGCTGCTGCTTCCTTTGTTGATTTGTCAGATACAAGTGAAGCGGTTGATGATGACGATACGTCTGTGGATGTCACATGGGTGCCCACTAGAAGAGAAGAAGAACAGGGGGAAAGTTCAGATGGGGAGACAGAAAGGAGGAGGAGGAGACGAGTTGGAAGCAGGGGGAGATCGTCGCAAGGAGCTAGTGGCACAGTCAGACAGCATGCATCGGCACCCGGGGTCAGCCAGACAGCACGCCAATCAACGCATGCTGTTGCCACCACCAGAATACCGTTATCGCAGAGCTCAGCAGTGTGGCATTTTTTTTGTATGTCTGCCTCTGACAACAGCAATGCCATTTGCAACCTGTGCCAAAAGAAACTGAGTAGTGGGAAGTCCAATAACCACCTCGGTACAACTGCCTTGCAAAGGCATATGATCGCACATCACAAATGCCTATGGGATGAACGCATGAGTAGAAGCAGCACACAAACTCAAAGCCGCCATCCTCCTCCTGGTCCAGCATCTTCAGCCACATCAACCACTGCTGTCCTAATTGCCCCCTCTCAACCATCCGCCACTCCGTCTCTCTCCCGGAACAATTTCTGCTCATCTGCCCACAGTCATGTGTCTGTCAAGGATATGTTTGAGCATAAGAAGCCAATATCACAAAGTCACCCCCTTGCCCGGCGTCTGACAGTGGGCTTGTCTGAACTCTTAGCCCGCCAGCTTTTACCATACAAGCTGGTGGAGTCTGAGGCGTTCAAAAAATTTGTAGCTATTGGGACACCGCAGTGGAAGGTACCCGGTCAGAATTTCTTTTCTCAAAAGGCACTCCCCAACCTGTACTTGATTGTGCGAAAGGAAGTAATGGCATGTCTGGCACACAGTGTTGGGGCAAGGGTCCATATGACCACTGATTGCTGGTTTGCAAAGCATGGTCAGGGCAGGTATATCACCTACACTGCACATTGGGTAAACCTGCTGACGGCTGCCAAGCATGGAATGCATGGCTCTGCAGAGGAGGAGTTGGTGACACTGCCACGACTTGCAGGCAGGCCTGCTGCCACCTCCTCTACTCCATCCTCTTCCATAACCTCCTCGGCTGAGTCCTCTTGTGCTGCTGCGTCTTGCTCCACATCAATGGCATCCCCCTAGCTCTGCAGGTACTATTCCACATCCCGGATACGGCAGTGTCATGCCGTCTTGGGGTTGACTTGCCTGAAAGCAGAGTCAAACCGGACCAGCACTCCTGTCTGCCCTGAACGCACAGGTGGATCAGTGGCTGACTCCGCACCTGTCTGCCCTGAATGCACAGGTGGATCAGTGGCTGACTCCGTACCAACTGGAGATCGGCAAAGTGGTTTCTGACAACGGAAGTAATTTGGTGGCGGCATTGAAATTGGGCAAGTTGACACATGTGCCGTGCATGGCACATGTGTGTAATCTGATCGTACAACGCTTTGTGCATAAGTACCCAGGCTTACAGGACATCCTGAAGCAGGCCAGGAAGGTTTGTGGCCATTTGAGGCGTTCCTACACGGCCATGGTGCACTTTTCCGATATCCAGCAGTGAAACAACATGCCCGTGAGGTGCTTGATTTGTGACAGCACGACACGTTGGAATTCAACACTCCTAATGTTCGACCGCATGCTCCAACAAGAAAAAGCCGTTAACGATTATTTTATGACCGGGGTGCTAGGACAGCCACTGCGGAGCTGGGAATTTTTTTGACACGTTACTGGGCGCTCATGCGCAATGCCTGTAGGCTCATGCGTCTTTTTGAGGAGGTGACAAACCTAGTCAGTTGCACCGAAGGCACCATCAACTACATCATACCATTTGTTTTCTTCCTGGAGCGTGCCCTGCGAAGAGTGCTGGATCAAGCCGTAGATGAGTGTGAAGAGGAAGAGTTGTGGTCACCATCACAACCAGAAACAGCCTTATCAGCATCACTTGCTGGACCTGCGGCAACGCTGGAAGAGGATTGTGAGGAAGAGGAGTCAGAGGAGGAATGTGGCTTTGAGGAGGAGGAGGAAGACCAACCACAACAGGCATCCCAGGGTGCTCTTTGTCACCTATCTGGTTCCCGTGATGTTGTACGTGGCTGGGGGGGAAGAAGATACCTTCAGTGACATCACTGAGGATGAGGAAAGGGACATGACTAGCTCGGCATCCAACCTTGTGCAAATGGGGTCTTTTATGCTGTTGTGCCTGTTGAGGGACCCTCGTATAAAAAAGCTGAAGGAGAATGACCTGTACTGGGTGTCAACGCTACTAGACCCCCGGTATAAGCATAAAGTGCCAGAAATGTTACCGAATTACAACAAGTCGGAAAGGATGCAGCATTTCCAAAATAAATTAAAAAGTATGCTTTACACAGCGTGTAAGGGTGATGTCACAGCACAATGTGAATCTAACAGGGGAAGAGCTGAAAGTAATTCTCCGACTCCCACGACCACGCTGGCAAGGACAGGACACTTTACAGACATGTTGTTGATGGAGGGCTTGCGGAGCTTTTTAACTCCTATGGTCCACCCTCAGAGAACGACTTGACCGACAGATAGCAGACTACTTCACCTTAACTGCAGATCTTGACACTCTGAGGAGCAATGAACCCCTTGACTACTGGGTGTGCAGGCTTTACCTGTGGCCTGAGCTATCCCAATTTGCAATAGAACTTCTGGCCTGCCCCGCTTCAAGTGTCCTGTCAGAAAGGACCTTCAGTGCAGCAGGAGGTATTGTCACTGAGAAGAGAAGTCGCCTAGGTCAAAAAAGTCTAGATTACCTCACCTTTATTAAGATGAATGAGGGATGGATCCCGAAGGGACTGACATTGGGTGATACATTTGAGTATAAAAGGCCTGATAAGATGAGCTGCCTTGGGCTAAAAATGGTCCACATGCTGCTGTATTTTATCTTCAAATGCCGGATGACTTGCGTGACTTGCGTGACTTATCCGCCACCAACTAGGGTTCAAGCCGCAATGTTTTAGGGCACTTTCTGCCTGGGAAACAAACATCCGGCTGCAACAATACCTAATTTTTCAGGCATGTGTACATGCCAAATTTTTATGGCCTATGGTGCTGCAATGTGGCTTCATAAACAAAACAAACAAAAAAAGACACTTAACAGGGATTAAACTGATAGGAATAGTACTACTTAACACACCCCTCCCATCTGGTGGCACATTAGATTGCACGTGCAGTGCCCCAAATTTGAAGTAGGAGGACCGACCAAGCATCTTTTTCCATCTCCCGGTTTCTAAACTCCATGCCATATACACATCCCCTGATAGGGGACACCGCAGTGGAAAGTACCCGGCTGAAATTTCTTTGTACAAAAGGCAATCCCCAACTTGTACTCGATTGTGCAAAAGGAAGTAACCTTACCATGGGTCCCAGACCGTACGTCTTGTAATTCTCTGTCTGGGATATTATCTATCTATCAAATATATCTATTTATTTATCTATCAAATCTATCTATATCTATCTATATCTATCTATCTATCTATCTATCTATCTATCTATCTATCTATCTATCTATCTATCTATCTATCTATCTATCTATCGTATCCATCAAATGTATATTGCATCTATTGATCTATCTATCTAATCTATGTATCTATCAAATCTATCTATCTCGTGGCCGGACTGTTTTGTGACAGCCACTTGTGTTTCGGCCAAATGTCAATCGGACAAATGTCCGTCGGCAAAATGACCGTTGGCTAAAAGTCCGGCCACGATTGCACGCGCAGTGCCCCAAATTTGAAGTAGGAGGACCGACCAAGCATCTTTTCCATCTCCCGGTTCCTAAAATCCATGCCATATACACCTCCCCCGATAGGGGGAGTAACAGGTATTAAACTGATCAGAATAGTTCTGCTTAACACACCACTCGAATCCGGTGGCACAGTAGATTGCAGGCGCAGTGCCCCAAATTTGAAGTAGGAGGACCGACCAAGCATCTTTTTCCATCTCCCGGTTCCTAAAATCCATGCCATATACACGTCCCCTGGCGCCGCAACTGCCTCTGGGAACCTTACCATGGGTCACAGACCGCACGTCTTGTAATTCTCTGTCTGGGAAATTATCTATCTATCTATCAAATCTATCTATTTATCTATCTATCAAATCTATCTATCTATCTATCTATCTATCGTATCTATCAAATGTATATTACATCTATTGATCTATCTATCTAATCTATGTATCTATCTATCAAATCTATCTCGTGGCCAGACTGTTTTGTGACAGCCACTTGTGTTTCGGCCAAATGTCCGTCGTACAAATGTCCGTCGGACAAATGTCCATCGGCTAAAAGTCCGGCCACGATTGCACGCGCAGTGCCTCAAATTTGAAGCAGGAGGACCGACCAAGCATCTTTTTCCATCTCCCGGTTCCTAAAATCCATGCCATATACACCTCCCCCAATAGGGGGAGTAACAGGTATTAAACTGATCAGAATAGTACTACTTAACACACCACTCCTATCTGGTGGCACAGTAGATTGCACGCGCAGTGCCCCAAATTTGAAGTAGGAGGACCGACCAAGCATCTTTTTCCATCTCCCGGTTCCTAAAATCCATGCCATATACACGTCCCTGGCGCCGCAACTGCCTCTGGGAACCTTACCATGGGTCCCAGCCGGCACATCTTGTAATTCTCTGTCTGGGAAATTATATATCTATCAAATCTATCTAGTTATCTATCAAATCTATCTATCGTATCTATCAAATGTATATTGCATCTATTGATCTATCTATCTAATCTATGTATCTATCTATCAAATCTTTCTATCCCGTGGCCGGACTGTTTTGTGACAGCCACTTGTGTTTCAGCCAAATGTCCGTCGGACAAACGTCCGTCGGACAAATGTCCGTCGGCTAAAAGTCCGGCCACGATTGCACGCACAGTGCCCCAAATTTGAAGTAGGAGGACCAACCAAGCATCTATTTCCATCTCCCGGTTCCTAAAATCAATGCCATATACACCTCCCCCGATAGGGGGAGTAACAGGTATTAAACTGATCAGAATAGTTCTGCTTACCACACTACTTATATCTGGTGGCACAGTAGATTGCACGTGCAGTGCCCCAAATTTGAAGTAGGAGGACCGACCAAGCATCTTTTTCCCTCTCCCGGTTCCTAAAATCCATGCCATATACACGTCCCCTGGCGCCGCAACTGCCTCTGGGAACCTTACCATGGGTCACAGACTGCACGTCTTGTAATTCTCTGTCTGGGAAATTATCTATCTATCTATCAAATCTATCTATCTATCTATCTATCTATCAAATCTATCTATCAAATCTATCTATCTATCTATCTATCTATCTATCTATCTATCTATCATCTATCGTATCTATCAAATGTATATTACATCTATTGATCTATCTATCTAATCTATGTATCTATCTATCAAATCTATCTATCTCGTGGCCGGACTGTTTTGTGACAGCCACTTGTGTTTCGGCCAAATGTCAGTCGGACAAATGTCCGTCGGACAAATGTCCGTCGGACAAATGTCCGTCGGCTAAAAGTCTGGCCACGATTGCACGCGCAGTGCCCCAAATTTGAAGTAGGAGGACCGACCAAGCATCTTTTTCCATCTCCCGGTTCCTAAAATCCATGCCATATACACGTCCCCTGGCGCCGCAACTGCCTCTGGGAACCTTACCATGGGTCCCAGTCCGCACATCCTGTAATTCTCTGTCTGGGAAATTATATATCTATCAAATCTATCTATTTATCTATCAAATCTATCTATCGTATCTATCAAATGTATATTGCATCTATTGATCTATCTATCTAATCTATGTATCTATCTATCAAATCTATCTATCTCGTGGCTGGACTGTTTTGTGACAGCCACTTGTGTTTCAGCCAAATGACCATCGGACAAATGTCCGTCGGATAAATGTCCGTCGGCTAAAAGTCCGGCCACGATTGCACGTGCAGTGCCCCAAATTTGAAGTAGGAGGACCGATCAAGCATCTTTTTCCATCTCCCGGTTCCTAAAATCCATGCCATATACACGTCCCCTGGCGCCGCATCTGCCTCTGGGAACCTTACCATGGGTCCCAGCCCGCACGTCTTGTAATTCTCTGTCTGGGAAATTATATATCTATCAAATCTATCTATTTATCAATCAAATCTATCTATCGTATCTATCAAATGTATATTGCATCTATTTATCTATCTAATCAATGTATCTATCTATCTATCAATTCTATCTATCTCGTGGCCGGACTGTTTTGTGACAGCCACTTGTGTTTCGGCCAAATGTCCGTCGGCCAAATGTCCTTCGGCCAAATGTCTGTCGGCTAAAAGTCCGGCCACGATTGCACGCGCAGTGCCCCAAATTTGAAGTAGGAGGACCGACCAAGCATCTTTTTCCATCTCCCGGTTCCTAAAATCCATGCCATATACACCTCCCCCGATAGGGGGAGTAACAGGTATTAAACTGATCAGAATAGTACTACTTAACACACCACTTATATCTGGTGGCAGAGTAGACTGCACGTGTAGTGCCCCAAATTTGATGTAGGAGGACCAACGCAGCATCTTTTTCCATCTCCCGGTTCCTAAAATCCATGCCATGTACACGTCCCCTGGCGCCGCAACTGCCTCTGGGAACCTTACCATGGGTCCCAGCCCGCACGTCTTGTAATTCTCTGTCTGGGAAATTATCTATCTATCAAATCTATCTATTTATCGATCAAATCTATCTATCTATCTATCTATCTATCTATCTATCTATCGTATATATCAAATGTATATTGCATCTATTGATCTATCTATCTAATCTATGTATCTATCAAACAAATCTATCTATCTCATGGCCGGGCTGTTTTGTGACAGCCACTTGTGTTTCGGCCAAATGTCCGTCGGCCAAATGTCTGTCGGCTAAAAGTCCGGCCACGATTGCACGCGCAGTGCCCCAAATTTGAAGTAGGAGGACTGAACAAGAATCTTTTCCCATCTCCCAGTTCCAAAAATCCATGCCATATACACCTCCCCCGATAGGGGGAGTAACAGGTATTAAACTGATCAGAATAGTACTACTTAACACACCACTCATATCTGGTGGCACAGTAGATTGCACGCACAATGTCCCAAATTTGAAGTAGGAGGGCCAACCAAGCATCTTTTTCCATCTCCCGGTTCCTAAAATCCATGCCATATACACGCCCCCTGGCGCCGCAACTGCCTCTGGGAACCTTACCATGGTTCCCAGACCGCACATCTTGTAATTCTCTGTCTGGGAAATTATATATCTATCAAATCTATCTATTTATCTATCAAATCTATCTATCTATCATATCTATCAAATGTATATTGCATCTATTGATCTATCTATCTATCTAATCTATGTATCTATGTATCTATCAAATCTATCTATCTTGTGGTTGTGCAAATGGACTGTTTGCGGTTGTTTGCGGTGCGTTAAACGGGGAGTTTGGTCTTTCACTGTGAAGCGGGCGTAACCCTTACACTACCTGATCGATACAACATCATACCTGATGTTTTAAAGCACGTTATTCCAAACAATTTAGGAATGTTAGATGATTTATGCCCTTTATGGATTAAAACCAGACTCTGCATCAACTATGTAATTTTCTGTGGGAGTTTTGCCATGGATCCCCCTCTGGCATGCCACAGTCCAGGTGTTAGTCCCCTTGAAACAACTTTCCATCACTATTGTGGCCGGAAAGAGTCCCTGTGGGTTTCAAAAGTCGCCTGCCTATTGAAGTCAATGGCGGTTCACCCGGTTCACCTGTTCGCAAACAGTTGCGGACGTTTGCGTTCGTAGTTTGCGAACGGAAAATTTTCAGTTTACAACATCACTACTGAAAACTGCCTCATGCAAACTTTTCAATTACCATGAGGATTACAGCTGGGAAGGTAATCTAGCTTTATCTTTAGAGTGAGGAATGATACATAAACAATATGGTATTTACTACTTGCACACAGCGTGTATAAAGGATGAAAAATCTATAAAGAAAAAAAAAATTTGTATTTTTCTATACAAAACATGTTTTATCAATTAGGGGTTATTGGGAGACTGGTGTTTGAAATGTTCAAGGATCAGCATTCATGTTAATTGCGATCCACAGTAGAAACAAAAAGTCAGAAGCTTAAGAAAAGTCAGTCTTCCTAATATTGTGACAAGTGCATCAATTTTTAGTAATTGTGTCCTTTAGTTTGTAATCAGTCTGCTAAAACGTGGTGTAAACGTTATTATTATTTGCATTTAAAAATCAATTTAAAGGGACAGTCAACACCAGAATTTTTGTTGTTTTAAAAGATAGATAATCCGTTAATTACCCATTCCTCAGTTTTACATAACCAACACAGTTATAATAATACGCTTTACCTTTGTATCTAAACCTCTCCAGATTTCCCCCTTATTTCAGTTCTTTTGACAGACTTGCCTTTTAGCCAATCATTGCTCACTCCTTGTCAGATTTAAAGGAATATGGTAAGGTAATCCTATGAATAAACAAAATGTTTGGTTTGTAGCTGAATTATGCTAGGACCCAAAAATAAGACAAACAGAATTTGGGATAATAAACATTCAGCAATTAATACAAAATAGTATTCTTATACAGAGAGTTATGGATCTGAGTATAAGATTAAAGATTGTGTAATGTCCAGGTAAATTAGTACTCATAGAAACCCGCAGAATGCTTTATACAGGATAAGTTGAAAAAGAGGCTCTGCTCAGCATTACAGGCGGATGGTAACAAATGCAGCAAAAAAGGTAACAAAGTATTTACAGAGGCCTAGTTATCAACGCGTAAACTTTCCTGCCTTCGCCGGCCTAATACGCCCGCCTAAGCTCGCCTACCATCGCCGCCGCGGACCTGAAAAATTTTGACTAAGTGATCAATAAATCTGTCAAAAAGCCGCGCACCAAGTACGGGGCGATGAGCAGCAGATTGTGAGAGTTATCACTCATCCGATCTCGCTGCTCTTTGGCTTTTTTACAGCTTTATTGCTAGCCTGTCACTAAGCACCCACACTAACTACACTGTTCTACCCCCTATACCGGCGCCCCCGGAGCCTCCCGCAACTCAATAAAGTTAATAAACCCTAAACCGCCGCTCCTAGACCCCGCCGCAACTCTTATAAATGTATTAACCCCTAAACCGCCGCTCCCGGACACCGCCACAACCTACATTATACCTATTAACCCCTATCCAGCCGCCCTATACCGCCGCCCTCTATAATAAAGTTATTAACCCCTATCCTGCTGATCCCGCACCTCGCCGCAACTAAATAAATAGTTTAACCCCTAAACCGCCGCTCCCGGACCCCGCCGCAACCTATATTAAACTTATTAACCCCTAATCTGCCCCCCCTACACCGTCGCCACCTATAATACATTTATTAACCCCTATCCTGCCCCCCACTACACCGCCGCCATTATTATTAATTATTATTATTATTAACCCCTAAACCTAAGTCTAACACTAACCCTAAACCCCTTAAATATTAATTAAATAAATCTAAATAATATTTCTCTTATTAACTAAGTTAATCATATTTAAACTAAATACTTACCTTTAAAATAAACCCTAATATAGCTACAATATAAATAATAATTATATTGTAGCTATCTTAGGATTTATTTTTATTTTACAGGCATCTTTCAATTTATTTTAACTAGGTACAATAGCTATTAAATAGTTATTAACTATTTAATAGCTACCTAGCTTAAAAAAAAGAGCAATTTACCTGTAAAATAAAAACTAAACTAAGTTACAATTACACCTAACACTACACTATACTTTAATAAATTATTCCTATTTAAAACTAAATACTTACCTGTAAAATAAAACCTAACGCCTAGATTTAGAGTTCTGCGGCCAAAGGGGTCCGTTAGCTACGCGTGCTTTTTTTCCCCCGCACCTTTTAAATACCGCTGGTATTTAGAGTTCACAGAATGGCTGGGTTTTCAGTGCGTTAGGCTCCAAAAAGGGAGCGTAGAGCATAATTTAACACCACTGCAACTCTCGATACCAGCGGTGCTTACGGACGCGGCCAACTTCAAAAACGTGCTCGTGCACGATTTCCCCATAGAAAACAATGGGGCAGTTTGAGCTGAAAAAAAACCTGCAAAAAAGCAGCGTTCAGCTCCTAACGCAGTTCATTGTTTTCTATGGGGAAACACTTCCTACGTCTGCACCTAACACTATAACATGAACCCCGAGTCTAAACACCCCTAACCTTACACTTATTAACCCCTATTCTGCCGCCCCCGCTATCGCTGACACCTGCATATTTTTTTTAACTACTAATCTGCCGCTCCGTAAACCGCCGCTACCTACATTATCCCTATGTACCCCTAATCTGCTGCCCCTAACACCGCCGACCCCTATATTATATTTATTAACCCCTAATCTGCCCCCCACAACGTCGCCTCCACCTGCCTACACTTATTAACCCCTAATCTGCCGAGCGGACCGCACCGCTACTATAATAAAGTTATTAACCCCTAATCCGCCTCACTCCCGCCTCAATAACCCTATAATAAATAGTATTAAACCCTAATCTGCCCTCCCTAACATCGCCGACACCTAACTTCAAGTATTAACCCCTAATCTGCCGATCGGAGCTCACCGCTACTGTAATAAATGGATTAACAACCAAAAGCTAAGTCTAACCCTAACACTAACACCCCCCTAATTTAAATATAATTTTTATCTAACAAAATAAATTAACTCTTATTAAATAAATTATTCCTATTTAAAGCTAAATAATTACCTGTAAAATAAACCCTAATATAGCTACAATATAAATTATAATTATTTTATAGCTATTTTAGGATTAATATTTATTTTACAGGCAACTTTGTATTTATTTTAACCAGGTAAAATAGCTATTAAATAGTTAAGAACTATTTAATAGCTAAAATAGTTAAAATAATTACAAAATGACCTGTAAAATAAATCCTAACCTAAGTTACAATTAAACCTAAAACTACACTATCAATAAATTAATTAAATACAATACCTACAATTATCTACAATTAAACCTAACACTACACTATAAATAAATTAATTAAATACAATATCTACAAATAAATACAATTAAATAAACTAACTAAAGTACAAAAAATAAAAAAGAACTAAGTTACAAAAAATAAAAAAAATATTTACAAACATTAGAAAAATATTACAACAATTTTAAACTAATTACACCTACTCTAAGCCCCCTAATAAAATAACAAAGCCCCCCAAAATAAAAAAATGCCCTACCCTATTCTAAATTAAAAAAGTTCAAAGCCCTTTTACCTTACCAGCCCTGAAAAGGGCCATTTGCGGGGCATGCCCCAAAGAATTCAGCTCTTTTGCCTGTAAAAAAAAACATACAATACCCCCCCAACATTACAACCCACCACCCACATACCCCTAATATAACCCAAACCCCCCTTAAATAAACCTAACACTAAGCCGCTGAAGATCTCCCTACCTTGTCTTCACCTCACCGGGTCCCAATCTGTCCAGAAGAGGGTCCGAAGTGTTGATCCAAGCCCAAGCGGGGGGCTGAAGAGTGACGTCCATCCTCGGGCTAAAGTCTGGATCCAAGTGGTGGCTGAAGAAATCCATCATCGGGCTGTAGTCGGAAATCCATCATCGGGCTGAAGTCGGAAATCCATGATCGGGATGAAGTCTTCTATCAAGCCGCATCTTCAATCTTCTTTGTTCCGGAGCAGAGCCATCTTCTTCTCAGCCGACGCGGATCCAACCTCTTCAAGTGACGCCTACTAGCCGAATGACGGTTCCTTTAAATGACATCATCCAAGATGGCGTCCCTCGAATTCCGATTGGCTGATAGGATTCTATCAGCCAATCGGAATTAAGGTAGGAAAATTCTGATTGGCTGATGGAATCAGCCAATCAGAATCAAGTTCAATCCGATTGGCTGATCCAATCAGCCAATCAGATTGAGCTTGCATTCTATTGGCTGTTCCGATCAGCCAATAGAATGCAAGCTCAATCTGATTGGCTGATCCAATCAGCCAATCGGATTGAACTTGATTCTGATTGGCTGATTCCATCAGCCAATCAGAATTTTCCTACCTTAATTCCGATTGGCTGATAGAATCCTATCAGCCAATCGGAATTCAAGGGACGCCATCTTGGATGACGTCATTTAAAGGAACCGTCATTCGGCTAGTAGGCGTCGGTTGAAGAGGATGTTCCGCATCGGCTTGGAAGAAGATGGCTCTGCTCCGCTCCGGAAGCAAGAAGATTGAAGATGCGGCTTGATAGAAGACTTCATCCCGATGATGGACTTCCGACTTCAGCCCGATGATGGAGTTCTTCAGCCGCCGCTTGGATCCAGACTCCAGCCCGAGGATGGACGTCACTCTTCAGCCCCCCGCTTGGGCTTGGATCAAGACATCGGAGGCTCTTCTGGACAGATTGGGACCCGGTGAGGTGAAGACAAGGTAGGGAGATCTTCAGGAGCTTAGTGTTAGGTTTATTTAAGGGGGGTTTGGGTTAGATTAGGGGTATGTGGGTGGTGGGTTGTAATGTTGGGGGGGGTATTGTATGTTTTTTTTTACAGGCAAAAGAGCTGAATTCTTTGGGGCATGTCCCGCAAATGGCTCTTTTAAGGGCTGGTAAGGTAAAAGAGCTTTGAACTTTTTTATTTTAGAATAGGGTACAGCATTTTTTTATTTTGGGAGGCTTTGTTATTTTATTAGGGGGCTTAGAGTAGGTGTAATTAGTTTAAAATTGTTGTAATATTTTTCTAATGTTTGTAAATATTTGTTTATTTTTTGTAACTTAGTTCTTTTTTATTTTTTGTACTTTAGTTAGTTTATTTCATTGTATTTATTTGTAGATATTGTATTTAATTAATTTATTGATAGTGTAGTGTTAGGTTTAATTGTAGATAATTGTAGGTATTGTATTTAATTAATTTATTGATAGTGTAGTGTTAGGTTTAATTGTAGATAATTGTAGGTATTTTATTTAATTAATTTATTGATAGTGTAGTGTTAGGTTTAACTATAAATAATTGTAGGTATTGTATTTAATTAATTTATTGATAGTGTAGTGTTAGGTTTAATTGTAACTTAGGTTAGGATTTATTTTACATGTAATTTTGTAATTATTTTAACTATTTTAGCTATTAAATAGTTATTAACTATTTAATAGCTATTGTACCTGGTTAAAATAAATACAAAGTTGCCTGTAAAATAAATATAAACCCTAAAATAGCTACAATATTATTATTATTTATATTGTAGCTACATTAGGATTTATTTTACAGGTAAGTATTTAGCTTTAAATAGGAATAATTTATTTAATAAGAGTTAATTTATTTCGTTAGAATAAAATTATATTTAACTTAGGGGGGTGTTAGGGTTAGGGTTAGACTTAGCTTTAGGGGTTAAAAAATTTATTAGAGTAGCGGTGAGCTCCGATCGGCAGATTAGGGGTTAATACTTGAAGTTAGGTGTCGGCGATGTTAGGGAGGGCAGATTAGGGTTAATACTGTTTATTATAGGGTTATTGAGGCGGGAGTGAGGCGGATTAGGGGTTAATAACTTTATTATAGTAGCGGTGCGGTCCGCTCGACAGATTAGGGGTTAATAAGTGTAGGCAGGTGGAGGCGACGGTGAGGTGGGCAGATTAGGGGTTAATAAATATAATATAGGGGTCGGCGGTGTTAGGGGCAGCAGATTAGGGGTTCATAGGGATAATGTAGGTGGCAGCGGCGTGCGGTCGGCAGATTAGGGGTTACAATTTTTTAATAGAGTGGTGGCGATGTGGGGGGACCTCGGTTTAGGGGTATATAGGTAGTTTATGGGTGTTAGTGTACTTTAGAGCACAGTAGTTAAGAGCTTTATAAACCGACGTTAGCCCAGAAAGCTCTTAACTACTAACTTTTTTCTGCGGCTGGAGTTTTGTCGTTAGATTTCTAACGCTCACTTCAGACACAACTCTAAATACCGGCGTTAGAAAGATCTCATTGAAAAGATAGGATACGCAATTGACGTAAGGGGATCTGCGGTATGGAAAAGTCGCGGCTGGAAAGTGAGCGTTAGACCCTTTCCTGACTGACTCCAAATACCAGCGGTAGCCCAAAACCAGCGTTAGGAGCCTCTAACGCTGGTTTTGACGGCTACCGCCCAACTCTAAATCTAGCCGTAAGATAGCTACAATGTAATTAATAATTACATTGTAGCTATTTTAGGATTTATATTTATTTTACAGGTAACATTGTATTTATTTTAGCTAGTTAGAATAGTTATTAAAATAGTTATTAACTATTTAATAACTACCTAGCTGAAAGAAATACAAAATTACCTGTAAAATAAATCCTTACCTAAAATACAATTAAACCTAACACTACACTATCATTAAATTAATTAAATAAATTAACTACAATTAAATACAATTACATAAACTAACTAAAGTACAAAAAATAAAAAAAGCTAAGTTACAAAAAATAAAAAAAAAATAAGTTACAAACTTTTAAAAAATATTACAATAATTTTAAGCTAATTACACCTAATCTAAGCCCCCTAATAAAATAACAAAGCCCCCCAAAATAAAAAAAAATTCCCTACCCTATTCTAAATTAAAAAAGTTCAAAGCTCTTTTACCTTACCAGCCCTTAAAAGGGTCTTTTGCGGGGCATGCCCCAAAGAAAACTGCTCTTTTGCCTGTAAAAGAAAAATAGAACCCCTCCAACACTAAAACCCACCACCCACATACCACTAATCTAACCCAAACCCCCCTTAAATAAACCTAACACTACCCCCCTGAAGATCATCCTACCTTGAGTTGTCTTCAGCCATCCGACCCACTGATGGAACCGAAGAGGAGATCTGGAGCGGCAGAAGTGATCCTCCAAGGGGCGCTGAAGAAGTCTTCCATCCGATGAAGTCATCATCCAGGCAGCGCTGAAGAAGTCTTCCATCCGGGCGATGTCATCTTCCAAGTGGCGCTGAAGAAGTCTTCCATCCGGGCGATGTCATCTTCCAAGCGGGGTCTTCAATCTTCTTTCTTCAGGATCCATCTTCATCCCGCCGACGCGGAACATCCTTCTTTCCCGACAGACTACCGATGAATGAAGGCTCCTTTAAGGGACGTCATCCAAGATGGCGTCCCTTCAATTCCGATTGGCTGATAGGATTTTATCAGCCAATCGGAATTAAGGTAGGAAAAATCTGATTGGCTGATTGAATCAGCCAATCAGATTGAAGTTCAATCCTATTGGCTGATCCAATCAGCCAATCAGATTGAGCTTGCATTCTATTGGCTGATCGGAACGGTAGTCCGTCAGGAAAGAAGGATGTTCCGCGTCGGCGGGATGAAGATGGATCCTGAAGAAAGAAGATTGAAGACCCCGCTTGGAAGATGACATCGCCCGGATGGAAGACTTCTTCAGCGCCGCTTGGAAGATGACATCGCCCGGATGGAAGACTTCTTCAGTGCCGCCTGGATGATGACTTCCATCGATGGGTCGGCTGGCTGAAGACAACTCAAGGTAGGATGATCTTCAGGGGGGTAGTGTTAGGTTTATTTAAGGGGGGTTTGGGTTAGATTAGGGGTATGTGGGTGGTGGGTTTTAATGTTGGGGGGGTTGTATTTTTTTTTTACAGGCAAAAGTGCAGTTTTCTTTGGGGCATGCCCCGCAAAGGGCCCTTTTAAGGGCTGGTAAGGTAAAAGAGCTTTGAACTTTTTTAATTTAGAATAGGGTAGGGAATTTTTTTATTTTGGGGGGGCTTTGTTATTTTATTAGGGGGCTTAGATTAGGTGTAATTAGCTTAAAATTGTAATATTTTTTAAATATTTGTAACTTATTTTTTTTTTTTTTTGTAACTTAGCTTTTTTTTATTTTTTGTACTTTAGTTAGTTTATGTAATTTTATGTAATTGTAGTTAATTTATTTAATTAATTTAATGATAGTGTAGTGTTAGGTTTAATTGTAACTTAGGTTAGGATTTATTTTACAGATAATTTTGTATTTCTTTTCACAAACTATTCTAACTAGCTAAAATAAATACAAAGTTACCTGTAAAATAAATATAAATCCTAAAATAGCTACAATGTAATTATTAATTATATTGTAGCTATCTTAGGGTTTATTTTACAGGTAAGTATTTAGTTTTAAATAGGATTAATTTATTTAATGATAGTGTAGTGTTAGGTGTAATTGTAACTTAGGTTAGGATTTATTTTACAGGTAAATTTCAGTTTATTTTAGCTAGGTAAGCTATTAAATAGTTAATAACTATTTAATAGCTATTGTACCTAGTTAAACTAAATTGAAATTTGCCTGTAAAATAAAAATAAATCCTAAGATAGCTACAATATAATTATTATTTATATTGTAGCTATCTTAGGGTTTATTTTAAAGGTAATTATTTAGTTTTAAATAGGATTAATTTAGTTAATAATAGAAATATTATTTAGATTTATTTAATTAATATTTAAGTTAGGGGGGTGTTAGGGTTAGTGTTAGACTTAGGTTTAGGGGTTAATTATTTTATTACAGTGGCGGCGGTGTAGGGGGGCAGGATAGGGGTTAATAAATGTATTATAGGTGTAGGGGGGCAGATTAGGGGTTAATAAATTTAATATAGTTTGCGGCGGGGTCCGGGAGCGGCGGTTTAGGGGTTAAACTATTTATTTACGCTGTGGTATTTGAGGTTGACGGCTTGATAACTACCCCCCACAGTTAACTTGATACATACAGCAAACAGGTGGTTGATGGCATAACAAAAAAAGAAACAGTGTATCAGAATGTTACCGGTATCAGAGGAGAAAGTACTTGCGGTTTCTTATGCAGTTAAGGCTGGAAGGCTTCATGTTGTGAGCTGCTGCAGTCGAATACAGGGAAATCCGTAGTATTTGCACAAAGAAAGAGGACAGAGACCATGTCTGCCAGAGTACAAAAGGAAAAGTTAGCTTGAAGATCGACAATTCAGACTAGTGCTGAGAGGTAATCCAGCTGTTGGCAATATGACCAGAATAATCAAGCAAAGTTACTAGGGGTAAGTGAGGTTAAATAGGCTGGTGAGCGAAAAAGGGAGGACCCATTTTCAAGGGATATTACACTCTCGGTAAATTCACGTGCATGAGCTCAATGTTATCTATATGAAACAAATGAACTAACACCCTCTAGTGGTGAAAAACTGTCAAAATGCATTTAGATTAGAGGCGGCCTTCAAGGTCTAAGAAATTAGCATATGAACCTCCTAGGTTTAGTTTTCAACTAAGAATACCAAGAAAACAAAGCAAAATTGGTGATAAAAGTAAATTGGAAATTTGTTTAAAATTCCATGCCCTATTTGAATCATGAAAGTTTTTTTGGACTTGACTGTCCCTTTAATTATTTTATATGTGTCATTTACACATAATGGGCCAGATTACAAGTGGAGCACTAAATAATGCTCCTTCTCAAGGGTTAGTTGCACTAGAAGTAAGCTTCTTATGCTTGCTGGATTGCGCTCGTATAAGGAGTTGAAAGTAAATTGTTTTCACTCGTGTGCTAACGTCGAATAAAAAAATAACAGTGCACTCTTGCGCAAGCCTGATTGCATATTCTTATATGCGCAAACCCAACATGAAAACATTAATATTTCACATTCCAATGTTCTTTACATTTCTACATATATATATATATATATATATATATACACAAATGATTAAACATAGGTATAGATACATACAGATAGATATAAAAATATCTAATACTTAGGAAATATTCAGAGCAGGCGGACAGGTTATGGAGCAGCCGTCTTTGTGACTGCTGCTTCATAACTGCTGTTTCTGGCGAGCCTGCAGGCTCGCCAGAAACACGGGGCATCAAGCTCCATACGGAGCTTGATACATATACCCCACTGTGTTGATCAAACCCCTTCTCAATATTTGTAAGTTGTCCCCAAATCTATAATTTATTTTCGTTTTAGTTCTTCCTATATAAAATCAAGTCACACAAGCATTTCAACGGATACACTACATAGACTAAATTGCACGAAATATTTATTCCGACATTTGTAGTGAATTGATTTATCATGGTTACTGTAAGTATCATGGCGTTGACTAATATGTGGACACATAACACAATTCTTTGTCTTACATTTATAGTCGAGGAGCAGCTGCACACCAATTTGTTACATTTAGTTTTTAGATTTTCTTAATTTGGCCGGTATAGATATTTTAAACTTATTAGATATCTCTACACATGAGGAAGAAGTTAAGGTGACATTACATTGTCCTCTTAAACAAAAATCTATTTTTTACCCACAAAACTCCTAAAGTGAATACATCAAAATGTATAACAAATTAGTAATCAAGGACCTAGACAACCTTTTTCTAAGAACAGGATAAAATCCATTAAAATTAGGGACAATTTAAATCCCTCAGAGAGGAAAGCTCAGAGTGTTGTATCAGAGTGTTGTATTTAGAGCAGCATATAAGGGAAGTGGGATAGTTGTGCAAAACAAGGAGGAGTACTTGAAGGGACACTGAACCCAATTTTTTTCTATCGTGATTCAGATAGAGCATGCAATTTAAGCAACTTTCTAATTTACTCCTATTATCAATTTTTCTTCCTGTTCTCTTGCTATCTTTATTTGAAAAAGAAGGCATCTAAGGTTTTTTTTTGTTCAGAACTCTGGACAGCACTTTATTATTGGTGGATGAATTTATCCACCAGTCAGCAAGGACAACCCAGGTTGTTCACCAAAAATGGGCCAGCATCTCAACTTACATTCTTGCCTTTCAAATAAAGATACCAAAATGAATTTAATTTCATATACGAGATTTACCCAAGAATAGCATGTTTTTATCATTGGCCAAAAGTTCTTAAGAATGCCAAAACTCCATTGGGAAGACCAATAGTATCGGAAATAGATTCCCTAAGTGATAACCTATCAAAATATATTGATTTTTATCTTCAACCACTTGTAACGAAGACTAGAGCTTATCAAAGAGATACTATTGGTGTAATAAACAAATTTAAAGGAGTGGAGTGGAATGCTGACTACGTTTGGGTAACCTGTGATGTGTCAGCTTTGTATACTAGTATCCCACACGAGAATGGTTTGTGAAAAGAAGTATGTGAAAATAGCGCCCTTGTGACACCACAAATTGAGTTTCTAATAGAATCAACAAAGTATATTTTAACTCATAATTACTTTCTTTTTGAAGGCTGCTTTTATAAACAGATCCAGGGGACTGCTATGGGCACAACATTCGTCCCCAATCTGTACATGTCTAGCTTTGAGGAGAAGTTTATTTGGGCAAACAATCCTTACACATAATTAAATATTTCTGCTATATCGATGACATTGTACTGATTTGGCATGGAGAAATCCTTGGGATTAATGACTTTCTAGAACATATCAATAATAACAATTACAATCTAAAATTTACA
The DNA here is from genome assembly GCF_027579735.1 of Bombina bombina. Lineage (NCBI taxonomy): Eukaryota > Metazoa > Chordata > Amphibia > Anura > Bombinatoridae > Bombina > Bombina bombina. The sequence continues at coordinate 1,244,862,792 of NC_069499.1, forward strand.
CATAATTGCTCCAAAACAGCAATAGATTTTTTAGATCTAACATTATATGACGTTGAGAATAATAAAGTTGCTGTGAAATACTATAGGAAACCTGAATGCTTGGAGTGGACATTTGAATAAATGGAAACATAATATTTCATTGGGGCAGTTCCAGCAAATAAAACGTAACTGCACCAAGTTGGAAGATTATGAAAATGAAGCAAAAATCTTAACCACTAAGTTTGAAGATAAAGGGTATTGTAAAAAAACTTCTATCCCTGACCAAGGAAAAAGTTGACAGTATAAAGAAACATGATTTAATTAAGAAAACAAGAATCAATAGAAACCAACATGATGGTAGAGTACCCCCTAGAGTTATCAAGAAATACAATAACCAACATAAGGAAATTAAACACATGCTAAACAAACACTGGCAGGTATTAAAACTAGACCCTATTTTGAAAGAAAATATAGGTGAGAAGCCAGAAATTAGATTCAGGAAAAGTAAGAATATCAAGAGCTTCCTTGCCCCGACCAAATTAAGAAATTCTAAAAAAACTAAATGTAACAAATTGGTGGGGAGCTGCTCCTGGACTATATAAATGTAAGACAAATAATTGTGTTATGTGTCCACATATATGTCAACATCATGATACTTACAGTAACCATGATAAATCAATTCACTACAAATGTTGGAGTAGATATTCGTGTAATTCAACCTATATAGTCTATGAGTTGAAATGCTTGTGTGACTTGATTTACATAGGAAGAAATAAAAGGAAAATTAAATATAGGTTTAGGAAACACCTTACGAATATTGAGAAGGGGTTTGATCAACATAGTGTATCTTCTCATTTCAAATTGGTACACAACCAATTCCAAAAGATTTAGAAATAAAAATTATAGAATGTGTGAATTCTGATGTTTGAGACACGAATATACTTTTACGTCTAAGGAAAAAAGAAACCTTTTGGGAAAAAAAACTGGATACAATAAGAGGAAGGAATGAATATGACTGGAACGTCACTAAGGCTGGGGGCTCCTATGCTGAACATAAAAGGGTTAATTTTAGGATGAGGAATAGAGAGGGGGGAAGCTGAAAAAGGAGATAGGAGGTTAGGGGGAGGAAAGATAAGGAACAAAGGTATGGGCGGTTAGGGGAAAAGGGAGCGGCACTTAACAACAGGTAGTATAAATCAGAGTAGCAGGGAGTGAAGCACACTAATAAATTTTTCTTGTTTCAGAGCAGAGCAGAGCATTTTTTCTTTGTTGCAGAAATGGCTCCAAGGAATATTGATAAGAAATTGGGAAATAACTTTTTAATGCTTAAGTCACAATCATTTTCTTTACAGCAATAGTATATGCTGTAGCTGTGATTTAAAGGTGTAATTTTAGGTTTATACATTAATATTAACTATATTAGTGTATCCTATATAATAATTATACTAGCATTAGTAAAGTTATCACTGTAGAAAATGATTTTTAGGATTTTATACTCATATGTTAATTTTTAGTTACTGGTAAATGTGTTAGAAAATAGAAATTGTATTGCGGCTGATCAGACTTATTAAGGCTGTACAGGTTGATATATTTAATTGTTTTTTGTTTGTTTTTTAAATCTTTTTTTATTGAGTTTCAAGAAAAAAATAAATTGCATACATACAGAAAGTAGGAACAGCCCGGTAAATACTCAACATAATATAGTACAATATAACCTTGATAATTGCTATACATCTTTCACCGTTCCTAACTTTACACCTTACTCATCATTGTTCCTTTTGATCTTCTGAAGGGTAATATAATTTTAACATATATAAGTTTGTAAAGAAAGACAAAAACAAAAGAAAAATGATCAATCCACTTCTGTATCCTTAAGATCTTTAACCCCTGGGCTAAGACCTTCATCCAAATACAATCCTTCTATTATTATCCAACAGAATTGATTTCCTATTGAGTTTTTCTTTTCCCTCATTTAAGCGATTTTGGTATGCTTAGGGAAAATTTGAGATTCTATCTGTTTTATGAAAACCTGCAGGGTCTTGTGCTCCACCCCCCCCCCCCCCCTCCGTCGTTTTCCAATTTTCATTCTCACACCATATGTACTCTTTCTATCTTGGACACCAGTATTGATATAATCGTTTATTGATTCCAGTCCCTATTTATAGCCAGTATGAGGGTAAAGACCCTTCTATAATTAAAGTAATGAAAGGTAATGTATTTTTTATAGGTGCAATAAAAAGTAATTGTGCTGTTTGTGGCCACGATAAAATAACCGCTTTCCATTTAGAAAAGTACCATCTACATTGTTTTTCTGAGTTTGGTTTTATATCCTGAAGTTCACTAGCCATTTGTTGTTCCATAATATTCGAAAATTTGGCAAGTTTAGGGGGGTCCGTTGATTTCCATTTCTTAAAAATCAAGCCACGGGCCACTAAAATAGTCAGATTTATTAATCGTCGTTCTCCTGTATTTGTTCTATCTTTTAAGAGGAGAATTATGTGTTGAGATGTTAACTGAAAATTTTCTCGTAGGTATTTATTTACCCAAAAATTTATCTTAGACCAATATTGCCGAATTTTGGGACAAAACCACAAACAATGTAGAAGATCCGCTCTTTCTGCATTACATTTAAAGCAATTACCCGTCTGATTTTTGTTTATCCATTTGCTCATTCTATAAGGAGTTAAGTAATAGCCATTAATTACTTTAACTTGAGATTCTCTCCAGTTAATTGATAATGTAGCTTTATCTGCCATGTCTATACTATTTTCTATATCTTCAATTTGTATGGTTGGGAAGTCTTTGACTAGTGTATCACTTACTCTATGTAGATGATTTAATCCTGTTTTGATTAATATTGCTTTATACCAGTAGGCGATTGAGCTTCTACCCACTTTATATAATTTAATCCCTGAGTCTAGTTCAGGTTTGGTCCAATCCTCCCCATATGCAGATAACATTTTGAAAAGATAATTTCTTATTTGAAGATATGCATAAAAGTCTTTTGCCTCAAGTTTAAATGTGTGAGTCAGTTCCTGAAACTTATCTATTAATCTTGGGGGCGCTTGTTGTAACTGTACCATATATATCAGTCCCTTATCCCCCCAATTTTTAAAAACTTTGTTTTCGATGCCTGGTATAAAATCAGGGGTGCCTATAATGGGAAGATAGTGTGAAGTCTGATATTTGCACCCTAGTGTTTTCAAATACTTCTGCCAAGCTTGTATTATGTTAACAAATGTAGACATTCTGCAAATGTTGCTTGGTAGTTTATTATAAGGATGGTGCAATATAGATTTTAAATTGAATGGCTTCACCAATTCTGATTCTATTTCAAAGAGTGTCACATAATTAACTTCTGTTACCCAGTCTGCCCCAAATTTCACCAGTGTCACCCAATTATAGTATTTTAGGTTTGGGAGCGCTAGTCCCCCATACCTTTTAAGCTGTGTAAGTTTCTCTACTGATAAGGCATGTCTTTTTTCCCCCATATGAATTTTGCGCAAAGCCTATTATATCTGTTTATATCTTTCTTTTTTATCAATATTGGTAGATTTTGTAGTAAGAACATCAACCGGGGGAAAAAAATTGTCTTTATGAGCATTATTTTGCTGAAAGTGAGAGGTACAGTATATTCCACCTTTTCAAATCATTGGACAGTTTATCATAATTAAGACTATACCAAACCCTGGGATCCCTACCAAGAGAGATTCCAAGATAATTTATATGTTCTACCTCTTTGAACACCAGCTTTGAATAGCTTTGTCTTGTTTTATTTATCCATAATATTTCTGATTTTTTTCTGTTGATTTTGTATCCTGAAAATTTACTATAATTATTAATTATTTTCAGTATCTTAGGAATATTCACTTTTCTATTTTGCAAAAATAATAAAATATCATCTGCATATAGTGAGATAATGGGATAATGTTTTCCTATCTTGATCCCCTTTACTTCATTTCTTAAACTAGTTGCAAGTGGCTCTAATGCTATATTAAACAGCAGTGGTGATAGTGGGCATCCTTGTCTGGTCCCCCTGTGCAGGCTTATATACTGCGAGAGATCTCCATTGACTAGCAGTTGAGAGCGGGGTTTGTTATAAATTAATTTTAAGAATTCAATCAGCTTCCCTGAGAATCCAAAACTACCAAGAGAGGTAAACAAATGGTCCCATATGATCGAATCGAATGCCTTTTCGGCATCGATTGTTACTAAGGCAAGATCTATGTTTCTACTTTTACTCTGATGCTGTAGCTTATAGAAATAATGCTCTAGAATAAGTAGCACCCTCCGGGTATTCTGCACTGCATTTCTACCTGGCATAAAGCCAGACTGATCTTCATGTATTATCTCCCCAATGATTTTTTTCAGTTTCTCAGCTATTATATACATACATATCTTGTAATCATTATTTAATAATGATATGGGTCGATATGATCCCATATCCTCTGAAGGTTTGCCTTTCTTATGTATCAGAGTTATTATTGCATCCTGAAAATAAGGTGACTTCATTTCATTTTGTATATAGTATGTACTATTTAACTTGGTTAATGTTGATATAAGATCCTCCTTTAATATCTTATAAAATTCTGAAGTGAGGCCGTCTGGGCCCGGTGCTTTATTTGCTTTTGCCTTATTAATTGCATCTTTTACTTCTGCCTCTGTAATCGGGTTATTAATCTGTTCTAGTGTTACAGCTGATATTTGTGGTAGTTTTATTTTCTTCCAAAATAAAAAAATTTCCTCTATATTAACATATGACTCTGCATATAGCTCTTTATAATAATTGTGAAAAGCTTTACGAATTTCTATGTTTTCTTTATACTCTCCTGTCTCAGTTTTAATAAGTCAAATAATGTTTTTGGATTTTCTATGTTTAGTAATTTTTGCTAGATGTTTTGCTGCTATTCCTTGATAACCCTGGTAAATATTTCGTATTCTCAAATCTTCCATGGCCCATTTATTTTTTAGGAAGATTTCTCTTTCAGCCTTAGCTTCGATGTATTTTTTCCATGTGCCTGAATTGGGTTGATTTAAGTATCTGTTATACATATTTCTAAGTTGACATGCCAATTGTAATTCTCTATGTTTATTCTTTTTTTTTGTCTTAATCATATAAGCCTTGATTTCGCCTCTAAGCACTGCTTTGCCAGCTTCCCAGAAAATTTCTGTTTTGTTAAAAAAAGATTTATTAAACAGGTAATATTCATTCCATTTTCCTTGTAACCAATTTACAAATCTTTTATTATTTTCCATATAACTTGGGAAATGGAATGAGTTACAGCTTGATCCTGTTATCTGTGATGTTTTTATGTGCATAGAGATGATAGCATGGTCTGATATTATTATCTCTGCTATTTGTGTATCGATATCTAATGTAAGCAGTTTTTCTTCTATTAGGAACATGTCTATCCTAGAGAAGTTTTTGTGTGACTTGAATAATTCCGTTTGTCTGGGTTCTGTAATCGCCAAATATCTTTCAAATTTAATGTCTTGCTTAACTCTCTCAGTAGTCTTGCCTCCCTTATATAGTCGTGTTTGTTTTATACGGAACCTATCTATCTCTGGATACATTGTTAGGTTGAAGTCACCTGCAATTATCAGGTTCTCTCCTATAAATGGAGTTAGTTTGTTTTTTATTTTGTCCCAAAAGTCAATGTCAAATTTATTTGGTCCATATACATTACAAAATGACCAAATTTTCGTATTGATCTCCGCTTGGATAATCATGTACCTCCCCTCTGGGTCTAACTCTTGTTTTCTTATTTTATATACGATTTTATTGTTAAACAGGATTGCTACCCCACATTTTCTTTTATTACAGGGGGTCGCTATTATTTCTGAGATCCAATTAGTTTTGAGCTTAGGGATTTCTTTTTCCTTCAGATGTAACTCTTGTAAGAAAATGACATCTGGAGGGTATTGTTTTAATGTTTTTAAAATGTGTTTACGTTTGATGGGGGAGGTAATACCTCCCACATTCCACGATACTATATTAAGGGAAAACTGCATTTTATTGTGGCTCTACCTAAAATAATACGCATAAAATGGGAAAGAAACAGAAAAAAAAAAAAAGGAGAAAAAAAAAATGCGAGATTGGCAGGTTTTCCCAATCTCTATTAAAATCTCCAGTACACCCAACTTCGAGTAGGGGGGGGGAGAAGGAGGGAAGCACAATTCTGATAGTCACCCAGCTCAATGGGTTAAGGTTTTCATACTTTATTTGCCCTATATGCACACATTTTTTAATTTGAAAAATATAGTATAATAAGTACATTTGTTTTATAATTTAGATTTGACTTTATGTCGTCTGTGTTATATCAAATGTTCACTTATGTCATAATTTAACCCCTTAATGACCACAATGTACCTTGTATGTCACTGGTCGTTAAGGGTTTTTTCAGGACATAATAGCACAAGTCTAGCAAGAACACACTATTAATGCACTCCCTCCAGCAGGCTTTGTGGAATAGAGCAGTCTCAACGCTGGTGGCAAGACCGCGCTATAAAACAATCAAGTCCCAAAAAAATGCCAGTGACATACAGGGTACGTCGCTGGTCCTTAAGGGGTTAATGTTGTTTTTTGTACAGTATGATTCGGCCTCTTCTACTGTCGTCAATATCGTGAATCCCTCTGTCTCTGCTATGGCTATTTTTGCTGGGTACCTTAGGGTGGCCCTACTGCCCGCTTTTAATAAGGCTGTACAATAAGGAGCCATCGCCTTTCTTTTTGACGATGTATCAGCCGAGTAATCTTGAAAAATATGTATTTGTTTTGTATCTATCAATAATGGCTGTACTTTCCTATGCTGTCTCATTATGCTGATTTTATCCTGAAAGTTTAAATATCTTATTATTACCATTCTTGGTCTTATATTGCCATCTGAGTATTTCCTGATGTTGCCTGTTCTATGTGCTCTCTCCACTAATAGTTTGTCTAATGGTGGCTGCATCCCTAAAAGTTGAGGTAGTGTAGTTGTTCAAAATGTTAATAGATCGCTGTATTCTGTAGTCTCAGGTAGACCCACTATTCTAATATTATTTCTACGGGATCTATCTTCTAAGTCATCTATTTTCTCTTGCAGACTATTTAATTTATTCGTGTGGTTTGATATAATCCCTTTGTGTATGTTAACTCTGTCTTCCGTTTCAGAAACTCTGGCTTCCACCTCTGTAATTCTTTTTGCGAATTGTTTGATCTCTAGTGATAGTCCCGCAATCTCTTTTTTAACTATATCAAATTGAGGGAGGAGTAGCTCAGCTAACTGATTAGTTGTCATTTGTTTTTCAGGGATAGATGTTCTTTGTGTTAGTATTTCTAAAGTAGGCTCAGGGCCAGTATCCAGTACCATTTTACTTTTTTTATCTTTCTTCATCGGCATTGCCGGGGATCTAGTCTTTGGATTTGTGATATATTTTTCCATAAATTAGCGCCCACAAGTGTACTTATGTGAAGCGTGAAAAGGAACAAAAAACTATATTGGCCTTTCTCAAGCCAGTTCTATTGACGTGCTCTGTGTGAATTTATGTGTTTATGTATTTCTGTTTAATTGTGAGTAGTTGTGAGAGTGTTAAACTATATCTGCATAAAAAAAAAAAAAAGTGCTTTGTGGACTACTATTTGGTTGTGAATTAGTGAATAGTCATCATTATGCTGATGATAACAGTTGTGAAATGTGTATAGTGTTTTATGTGAACGTGATCTGTGTTCTTGCCCTAAATCCCTGTTTAATTTATATTACAAATGGTATCTGTTGCTATCTAGTCACTATTCCAAATTCAACCTTATTTTAAGTGAGAAAAGAAAAAAAAAAAATAAGTGAACAAGAATGCATACAACACCTGTGAATATTCACAATTATATATTTTTTGTCTGTCTAGTGCATTCGTCACTTCCCCCCCTTATGCTGAGACTCTCTCTTTCAAAACAAGCTTATTACAGATAGAAATATAAGGTGAGCAACCAAAACCCTCCTTTAATCTTTTTAGTTTTAACCGTTTCCTTCAACTGGCCTAGGAGGGAAAATACCATCAAATATTACTGTCTAGGCCCTAAGTTGTTTTGCATTTTAATATATCATGCCATTCACTTCTATATATAAATTCTGCAATACCCACACAACTTATAGACCTATATACCTAACTCTACATGCAGTACAGCTATTAATTCCACAATAATATTTGTCACATCACAGCATTTGTTTTTATATTGCTCTTTTAGAGAGTGCATAGAAAGTTGCTTAGACTCTATTGTATCTCTGTACAGTCCTTTCTCTTGCTCAGGCACGTTATTATGCTGACTCCTATACAAATGTTCTAGGGTATTTCCACAGTTTGCCTCTTAGGCTTCACAAATTAATTTAATAATCTCCACTGTATTTTAGATTCCCCCAGATTTGCTGTATGTATTGATTGTATCCTTCAATATAGTTAACTCTTTGGCCGGTACTAAACGATAAATGCTTATTGTCTTGTAAAGATTTATTCTCTCCTTAGGCCCTGATGTTTTCTAGGGCTTATTAACAAACATTGGAGCTGGTAATATGTAATAGCAAGGACACTAGTAAGCCTTTATGCCTGTTCTGTGTTTGTGATATACCATTTGTTTGAGTTTTTAAGTCCTGCAGTGATGTTTATTGGGATCCAGACCCCTATTGCTAGCGAGACCTTCAGAGTGCAAATGTTAACAGTCTTATTCTTTGATACTGCATGCTGAATGGTTAATGTTACTGGCTAATTATAAATTGTTCTATCTAGTAACATTAAATTGTGATATTTGATAGTTAATTCAATTTGATTTAAAGTTAATTCCTAATAATATTGTGACCATATCCAGGATACAGATGATTTAATTTAACCCCTAATGACAACTGACGTACCAGGTACGTCATGCATTAACAACCAGTTAATGACAATAGACGTACCTGGTACGTCAGTTGTCTAAGAGAGTGCTGGAAGCGATTGCAATCGCTTCCAGCAGCTCTCAGGGTATTGCAGTGATGCCTCCATATGGAGGCATCCTGCAATACCTTTTTAGAAGACTCCGATGCAGAGAGAGCCACTCTGTGGCCCTCTCTGCACCGGTAGCGATGGTGCCGGTTCGTTGGTGGGTGGGAGCATAACAGGGAGGCGGGTGGGCGGCCCATCGCTACCCGGCATCCGGTTCCTGTAAGTGCAATGTGCACGCCGGGTGCCGGGAGCGTGCGGGGGCCTGCGTGCGCGCGTGCGCGCACGCGATTAGCTGGCCACTGACACCAATGAGGAGGGAAGAGGGGGGAAAAAAGATTTTAAAAATATAAAATATAAGGATCTGGGAGGGGGAGGGGGTTGGGGTATTGTGGGGGGCTGCTACACTACAGAAAATATTAATAATTGCAAAAAGAGAAAAAGATACAGACAGCTGCCAGTACCCAAGATGGCGGCAAATAGGTAGGGGAGAGTGTTAGAGAGCTGGGGGGGGGGGGGATCATGGAGGTTGGGGCTAAGGCAGGGGTCCATCACAGCTAAAACATTTTATTTTTTTTATTAAAAAAAAAGAAAAACTCCTTTTATTTAGTACTGGCAGACTTTCTGCCAGTACTTAAGATGGCGGGGACAATTGTGGGGTGGGGGAGGGAAGAGAGCTGTTTGGGAGGGATCAGGGGGTGGGATGTGTCAGGTGGGAGGCTGATCTCTACCCTAAAGCTAAAATTAAACCTGCAAGCTCCCTACAACCTACCTAATTAACCCCTTCACTGCTGGGCATAATTTACGTGTGGTGCGCAGCAGCATTTAGCGGCCTTCTAATTACCAAAAAGCAATGCCAAAGCCATATATGTCTGCTATTTCTGAACAAAGGGGATCCCAAAGAAGCTTTTACAACAATTTGTGCCATAATAGCACAAGCTGTTTGTAAATACTTTCAGTGAGAAACCTAAAATTGTGAAAAATGAATTTTTTTTTAATTGTTTGCTCGCATTTGGCGGTGAAATAGTGGCATAAAATATATCAAAATGGGCCTAGATCAATACTTGGGGTTGTCTACTACACTACCCTAAAGCTAAAATTAACCATGCAAGCTCCCTACAACCTACCTAATTAACCCCTTCACTGCTGGGCATAATTTACGTGTGGTGCGCAGCAGCATTTAGCGGCCTTCAAATTACCAAAAAGCAACCCCAAAGCCATATAAGTCTGCTATTTCTGAACAAAGGGGATCCCAAAGAAGCATTTACAACCATTTGTGCCTTAATTGCAGAAGCTGTTTGTAAATAATTTCAGTGGGAAACCTAAAGTTTGTGACAAAATTTGTGAAAAAGTGAACTTTTTTTTTTATTTGATGACATTTGGCGGTGAAATGGTGGCATGAAATATACCAAAATGGGCCTAGATCAATACTTTGGGTTGTCTTCTAAAAAAAAATATGTACATGTCAAGGGATATTCAGGTTTTCCTGACAGATATCAGGGTTCCAATGTAACTAGCGCTAATATTGAAAAAAAGTGGTTTGGAAATAGCAAAGTGCTACTTGTATTTATGGCCCTATAAATTGCAAAAAAAGCAAAGAACATGTAAACATTGGGTATTTCTAAACTCAGGACAAAATTTGGAAACTATTTAGCATGGGTGTTTTTTGGTGGTTGTAGATGTGTAACAGATTTTGGGGGTCAAAGTTAGAAAAAGTGTGTTTTTTTCAATTTTTTCCTCATATTTTATATTTTTTTAATAGTAAATTATAAGATATGATGAAAATAATGGTATCTTTAGAAAGTACATTTAATGGCGAGAAAAACGGTATATAATATGTGTGGGTACAGTAAATGAGTAAGAGGAAAATTACAGCTAAACACAAACACAGCAGAAATGTAAAAATAGCCATTGTCATTAAGGGTTAGAAAATTGAAAAATGGTCTGGTCATTAAGGGGTTAATATAAATTAAGCTAAATATTTCTATACCTTGCTTTATATTATAATTTTAATATGGTAATAATCAATTAATATATATGGTCATAATCAATATTCTATTTACTGCATAAATATAATCACTGTGTTTATAAAAAAAATAACCTGTTCAGAAATTAGGAAACATTTTAATTTAACATTTTAATTTAATAATAATATTTAATAATAATCTTATTGTCATTAATTGCTAAATATCTCAATATTGTTATTTTAGAGTGCGCTACTGAGATTAGATAACATTTTTCTGGGGTGCACTGCTAAGATTCTACTATATGAATTGGAGGTATTGACAATGAAAATTGTATTGTTAATATTTATAATCCATAAATAATCTCATTAGGAGGGCACTCCTTAACTGTACTAATATTTATTGAATACACAGCTGAGACATTCTAACAAACAAAATATCTAATGGAGGGGAGAGAACGCAAAACTTTTGTGTCAGTCTTTATTATTATTAAATAAAGAAAATAATTTGATAGAAGGGAACATTATAAATTAATGGGAGTACAGGGAATGGAAAACTAAAGTTTAAATTCCTTAGTACAGTGTACTGACAGAATACCAAGAGAACATCTTAAAGGTACACTCAGGTCAAATTAAACTTTAATGATTCAGATAGAGCATGCAATTATAAACAACTTTCCAATTTACATACATTAAAAAAAAATAAAAAAAAATGTGCAAAGTCTTTTTATATTTACACTTTTTGAGTCACCAGCTCCTTCACAGAATATACCTATATGCATTGGTGATTGGCACATGGTACAGGGGGAAATGTACATAACTTTAAAATTTGTTTAAAAAAAATAAAAAATCTAATACTTATTTGAGGTTCAGAATAAGTGCTAGCACATTGTCTCTTTATCATGCATTTGTTGATTTAGCAAATCTGCTGTTTTGACTGGTCCTTTAAGGAATTTACTTTGTTAGCAAAGGGAAGTAAGGAGTGGTTTGTTGTTTTAAGCTTGGTCGGTGTTTAGATGCCATAGTAACCAGATAAGGAGCGGGGGAGTAAGCCAGGTTTACAGTTTCAGCTGGTCATGCTTCTCCTGGATTGATTAATTAATATTTGTGATGTCACTAGGAGGAGGGGTTGCATAGGGGGCGATAAGAGGTGTGTTAGAGGGAATCCCTGTAAATATAGGCATGGGTGTAGATATTGTAATGGAAGTCACCCTGGCATGGACTGTAAAAGGGGCAATGTGAATGGGACCAGGTATTCCTTTCGAGGGCATGATAATGCAGCAGTCCAGCAGTGGAGTTGAATTGGGGGTTGGCCAAAACACCGCTGAAAATAGATAGGTTGTTACAGGAATTACAGGCATATAAGAAGATGATTAAAAAAAAAAAATTTCTAGAGCATGGTTTGTCTGAGGGTTTTGTGGTACCAGTTCAATTTGAGGTGAAAGGGGCAGGTAAGGCGAGAAATTTAAAATCAGCCATAGAGTTCCCAGAGATACTGCAAGAGAAATTGGACAAGGAGGTAAAATTAGGGAGGATGGCAGGCCCATTTAAAGAAAAACTGATTGAGGATTTAGTAGTGTCTCCCTTAGGCGTAGTCCCAAAGAAGGAGCAGGGCAAGTACAGGATGATCCAACACCTATCGTACCCTAGGGGAGGGTCAGTAAATGATGCAATAGCTACAAATTATTCATAGGTGGAATACCAGTCTTTTGACAAGGCGGTGCATATGGTGCGTGCCTTTGTAAGGGAGCTTTGAAATAAAAAATTGTCATAGTATCAGCATTTCAGTCATTGCCCCTTAATCCAGAGAGTTTTTTATTTAATGGGTTGCAAGTTCAATGGTAACTATTAGGTTGATAAAAGTTTACCCATGAGGTGTTAAATTTCGTGTTCAGTGTTTGAAAAATTTAGCTCTTCTTTGCATTAGTTAAGCGTTAAGAAGTCTGGTATGGTCAATGTTGTTCACTATTTAGATGATTTTTTGTTGATGGGACTAGCAGGAGCTAATGATTGTGAAAAGTTAAAGGCGAATTTGTTGGGAATGTGGGAATAGTTAGGGGTACCGGTAGTTAAGGAGAAGAGAGAGGGGCCTTGTACCAGCCTAGCATTTTTTAGGGATAGTCATACACTCCATGAAGGGCCAATGTGGGTTAACAATGGAGAAGGGAAAAAGGCCAGAGATCTTATAAGGGAAACTGTAGGGAGGAGAAAAATATCGCTCAGGAGGGGGGCTGGGGGAAGGCAAAAAGGGAAGGTGAGACAGAAAGCAAGGATCACTAACCTTTTTTCTTTCTACTGAACTTTGCATGTAAAGTCATACCAGTAGGGAGGATTCTTAAAAGGCATTTGTAGCTAAGCACGAAGGGCGCAAAAGACCAGAACACATGATTAGGGTGTCAGGGGAGATAAGTGAGGATTTGAAAGTATGGGACAATTTCTTGCAAGAAGGAATCAGAATATGGCCAAGAGCAGCAGCAGCAATCGAGTTAGAGCTTTACGCAAACGCGGCAGGGAGCAAATGTTTTGGTGCATATCTACAGGGGAGATGGTGTGTAGGTAAGTGGCCAGCAGATTGGGAAAGGAGCGGATGGGTGAGGAACTTGGCTTTATTGGAATTTGTCCCCATTGTGGTAGCAGTAGAGCTGTGGGGAGAAACATGAAAAAATAAAAACATTAAGTTGTGTCAGATAATCAGGGAATAGTAGACGTGATTAACAACCTTTCAGCATTTTCAATGCCGGTAATAAAGTATTTGAGATACTTAGTGCTAAAATTCTTGCAGCTGAACATCTGTTTTAAAGCAAAACACATTGCAGGATATAAAAATGTAATAGCCAACGCTTTGTCAAGGTTTAATTGGGTGGTGTTTAGGAGGCCCGCGCCTGCCGCTAGAAAAGAGGGTGAATGCTGCCCCATCTTTCTTTGGCAGATTTTGAGCGCATAGAAGGTATAAGAAAACTGGTTGGAAAATCTTTGGCCCCAAGAACCTGGAGGGCATAAGATTCCTATTGGAAGCAGTGGTTGCGATTTAAAGGTAACGTGATAAGGGGCGAGCGAAGTAGGTTCCTGGAATGGCTTTGGTTGCTAATAGTAAAAGGCAGGAAGAAAGGTCAGGTCAGAATTGCATTAGCGGGTGTTTCTTTCTTTTCAAAATTAAGAGACATGGAGGACATGACAAAATCATTTGTGGTCAGAAAGGTATTAAGAGCATGGCAAGTGGGTAAAGTTAAATAGTCAGATGACAGAGAACCAATCACAGAAGAAAGGTTGGGAAGAATGATAATGGTACTGGAGGAGGTGGCAGAGATAGGACGGAAGCTAGTTTGTTTAAGGCTGCTTTCGTTATGGCCATTTGGGGAGCCTTTAGGATGGGAGAGCTAATAGCAGCAAGTAAGGGGGACACAAAAAACGGAGTGGAAACAACCAATGTAAGGGTATACAGGGACAACATAATGGTCTTAGTAAGGAAATCAAAAACAGACAGAGAACGAAAAGGGGCGTGGGTATCAATGAGGGAAACAGGGAGCCTCACATGCCCAGTAGCAAGGGTAACAGATGTTAGGAATAAAGCGCGAGGAAGGCTGTTTTTAAGACACAGGGATGTGTCCAATCTGACAAAGTATCAGTTTAAAAAGGTGTTGGAAATGGTGACAAAAAGGCTGGGATGGGATCACATGTGGTTTGCGCCGCATTCATTTCGAATAGGGGCTGCGACTAGCACTGCAGAGAAAGGGTATTCAGAAGACAGGATAAAAAATTTGGGGAGATGGAAATCCCAGGCATTCAGACCCTACATTAGAATAAAAGGAGAATGAATGGGGAGTAAACGAATGTTAACAGTACAAGTAGTCGGATCGTTCATAATAACTGGAAAAATGTTTATCAATTTGCGAGTTTCATTGAACATTTGCTTTTTTCATTTCAGGAAGAGCGTTACGTATATGGGTAGTAGGGCATTCATATGTACATTGGGCCCGGGCAGGGGCAATCGCAACAGGTTTAGGGTCACATCTAGGTTGCTCACACAAGGAAGCGAGTATAAGATGGCTAGGAAAAAGGGGTATGCGCTGGGATGAGTTAGTCGGGACCATACAGCAGGCAAGGAGAAGGTGGGGCCCCCCAGATGCGCTGATAATACACCTAGGAGGCAATGATATAGGCGCAATTCCATTAAAGGAACTGGAATATAAGATAAAGGAAGTGATCAGTTGGTTAAGGGTGGCTTGGTCGCAGGTGCAAGTCATATGGTCCAATATAATATCTAGAATACACTGGCGTGATACGGATATGCAGAGGGCAGGATATAGGTCACGCGCAAGAGTTAATCAGGTAGCAGGGCGAATAGTGAAAGAGACGGGTGGTAGAGTGCTGGAGCATCCCCTGCTTGTGGCAAAAAGGGAAGAGCTATTTCGGGCCGATTGAGTGCACTTGAATGAGGTCGGGAATGACCAGTTTTTGGAGGACATAAGGATGATGGTGGTGGAAATGATTAAAGTAAATAAAGGTCACTAAGCTGGGTTGGTATAAAGGGAGCCTTTTGGTAGCGGCAAAATGACCCTGGCACATGGGCGTGGCATCAAGGAGGTGGGGGGATCCCGCTGCGCACTCGGCTTGGGGTCGTGATCCGGTGGTCTAGCTGCTGGGCAGAATGTGCAGCGGGTTCTCTCGGCCAATTCCTCAGGTCTCGCCACGGTGGGGTTTTATTGTGGTCAACCCCCCAGAATACGTTGGCTCATGTTCAATTGAAATGCTTGGGCATTATGTTGATTTGTGGTGTTGAAATTGCTGGAATTGATTTATGGCTCTCTTATCTGATTTTGGCTACAGTAGCAACATCTATATAAATAAAAGTGACCTTTCCATTTTTTATTGGCAAAATTGGTGTCATGTATTTATTTCAGGTATTCGTGATGGGCAGACCATAGGGGGCTGGTTTCTTAGGGGTCTGGTTTAGGGAAGTAATATGGACCCTCTAAGCCTTACAATAAGAGGAAGGAATGAATATGACTGGAATGTCACTAAGGCTGGGGGCTCCTATGCTGGACATAAAAGGGTTAATTTTAGGATGAGGAGTAGAGAGGGGGGAAGCTGAAAAAGGAGATAGGAGGTTAGGGGGAGGAAAGATAAGGAACAAAGGTATGGGCGGTTAGGGGAAAAGGGAGCGGCACTTAACAACAGGTAGTATAAATCAGAGTAGCAGGAAGTGAAGCACACTAATAATTTTTTCTTGTTTCCCTCCCTCCCACCCTGCATTAGGAGCAGTAGGAGAGAGCGAATCGCAATCGGAGAGGTCACTCAGAGAAGGAAGAGAGCAAGCAAACACAGATATGGGCAGGATGCTAACCAGTTGGTTGGACCATAGTAAGACCACCTGTGTTTCCCTTAAGGACAAGGAAGAGCTGCAGCCGAGGTTAAGCGGGTGACGCAAATCGGTCTAAGCTAACCAGAGGCGTTAAGAACACGGCAGCTATAGCAGAGGAAAGATAATAAATGGTGGAGAGCGGTGAAATGAGCCTGGCATGTGGGTGTGGCATCGAGGAGGTGGGGGATCCCACTTCGCACTCGGCTTGGGGCCGTGATCCGGTGGTCTAGGTGCTGGGCAGATTGTGCAGCGGGTTCTCTCGGCCAATTCCTCGGGTCTCGCCATGGGGGTTTTTATTGTGGTCACCCCCCGGAATACGTGGGCTCATGTTCAATTGAAATGCTTGGGCATTATTTTGATTTGTGGTGTTGAAATTGCTGGAATTGATTTATGGCTCTCTTATCTGATTTTGGCTACAGTAGCAAAATCTATATAAATAAAAGTGACCTTTCCATATTTTATTGGCAAAATTGGTGTTGTGTATTTATTTCAGGTATTTGTGATGGGCAGGCCATAGGGGGCTGGTTTCTTAGGGGTCTGGTTTAGGGAAGTAATATGGACCGTGTAAGCCTTAGCATACATCCTAAAAGGTCTAAATGTAGATCTAGACATATTTATATGTTTGCATGTACCTATAGTAAACCTTTCACCTGATTGATACCTGTGGTGCTGTCACTATTTTCATTGTTTGGCTATAACTTTGGGGGTTACAGATACTCTACAGTGACTTGCACACATATAGATTTGAGGAAGATTGGTGCTGGGCTCATTTGGCTTTATTTAAACAGTTTTTATTTTTTTAGTGTAAAAATAAATTTTAACAGTATTTTACATCTTTTAATGAGTACTCCACGTTGTTTTATATGGCTTGTATTGCTTTTTAAATGTTTTGAACTGTGAATGTATCGTATTTTAATGTCTCAGTCATATGTGGCAAAATTTAATATGTATCAAACAGAAGTAGATGCTTCTGTTATCCTGCTCCTACTGCCTACTCGGAGAAGAATTTCGAAGCACTCCCCCAATGACAAATCACTTTGCGTTTGGTCTATGGAAATGGTGGTCGTGCATGATCAGGGTATAAGAAGACTAATTTATAATCGCATGATCACTCTTGACAAAGTTTAGATGTTTCGGAACGAAAGGTATGTAGAGAACGTGTTATTTTATTGATAATTCCAGGGAAGCTCCCTCGTCTGACTTATCTACAGAGTGAATGGGCCCAAGGAATTGTAAGCTTTAAACATTGTACTATTTGGGTGTGTTTGTTGGTGGCATCCAAACTTCAAGGAAGAAAACACACCTGTCACTTGAACTGTGCAGTCTGTATCCACAGTTTTGTTCTGTGCGGATTGGATTGGCCACCCAGACGGAGGGCAGATTTAGACCTGTGCGTTTGCCCGATATCCAACCACTCAGTATTGATGTGCCTGTTTTAACATTTTATCTTGTAAGTTATAGCCTACTACTAGCGTAGGTCTACAAATAAAGGGATTATCTCATCTACACTTAGATGTGTTTGTGCGCTTTTCTGTTTCTTTGTTTTTTTTAGTATTTACATTGAATGCTCTATGGGATGTTCGCTATGAAAAGCTGCAGTAACACTCTAAGCTGAGAAGAGGAGGACAAAGGACAATAAAAGGGGGGGTGTATTACCATACCATCAGGAACGTCACTAAGTACTTTATCGTTTACCCTCCCCTCGTAACCTTTGGGACTTTATTTTTATGATATATTTGTGAATGTATATATATATTTATATATTGATACATAGGGGGGTAGTTATCAACGTGTCAACTTTCCTGCCTTCGCCGGCCCAATACGCCCGCCTAAGCTCGCCTCACATCGCCACCGCGGACCTGAAAAAATTTGCCTAAGTTATCAAATAAAGCTGTCAAAAAGCCGCGGGGCGATGAGCAGCGGACTGTGAGAGTTATCACTCATCCGATCTCGCTGCTCTTTGGTTTTTTCCCAGCTTTATTGCTAGCCTGTAACTAAGCACTCACACTAAACTGCACTGTTCTACCCCCTATACCGGCGCCCCCCGCAACTAAATAAAGTTACTAACCCCTAAACCGCCGCTCATTGACCCTGCCACAACTCTGATAAATGTATTAACCCCTAAACCGCCGCTCCTAGACCCTGCTGCAACTCTGATAAATGTATTAACCCCTAAACCGCCGCTCCTGGACACCGCTGCCACCTACATTATACCTATTAACCCCTATCCTGCCCCCCCTACACCGTCGCCACCTATAATAAATTTATTAACCCCTATCCTGCCCCCCTACACCATCGCCACCTATAATAAATTTATTAACCCCTATCCTGCCCCCCACTACACCGCCGCCACTGTAATAAATTTATTAACCCCTAAGCCTAAGACTAACCCTAACACCCCCTAACTTAAATATTAATTAAATAAATCTAAATAATATTTCTATTATGAATTAAATTAATCCTATTTAAAACGAAATACTTACCATTAAAATAAACCCTAATATAGCTACACTATAAATAATAATTATATTGTAGCTATCTAAGGATTTATTTTTATTTTACAGGTAACTTTGTATTTATTTTAGCTATTTAGAATAGTTATTAAATAGTTATTAACTATTTAATAACTACCTAGCTAAAAGAAATACAAAATTACCTGTAAAATAAATCCTAACCTAAGTTACAATTAAACCTAACACTACACTATCGTTAAATTAATTAAATAAATTACCTACAAATAACTACAATTAAATACAATTACATAAACTAACTAAAGTACAAAAAATAAAAAAGCTAAGTTACAAAAAATAAAAAAACATAGGTTACAAACATTTTAAAAATATTACAACAATTTTAAGCTACTTACACCTAATCTAATCCCCCTAATAAAATAACAAACCCCCCCAAAATAAAAAAATGCCCTACCCTTTTCTAAATTAAAAAAGTTCAAAGCTCTTTTACCTTACCAGCCCTTAAAAGGGCCTTTTGTGGGGGCATGCCCCAAAGAGTTCAGCTCTTTTGCCTGTAAAAGAAAAATACAACACCCCCCAACATTAAAACCCACCACCCACATACCCCTAATTTATTTAATTAATTTAATGATAGTGTAGTGTTAGGTTTAATTGTAATTTAGGTTAGGATTTATTTTACAGGTCATTTTGTATTTCTTTTAGCTAGGTAGATATTAAATAGTTAATAACTATTTAATAACTATTCTAACTAGCTAAAATAAATACAAAGTTACCTGTAAAATAAATATAAATCCTAAAATAGCTATAATGTAATTATTAATTACATTGTAGCTATCTTAGGCCTAGATTTAGAGTTTGGCGGTAGCCGTGAAAACCAGCGTTAGAGGCTCCTAATGCTGGCTTTAGGCTACCGCCGGTATTTGGAGTCAGTCAGGAAAGGGTCTAACGCTCACTTTTCAGCCGCGACTTTTCCATACCGCAGATCCCCTTAAGTCATTTGCGTATCCTATCTTTTCAATGGGATCTTTCTAACTCCGGTATTTAGAGTCGTGTCTGAAGTGAGCGTTAGAAATCTAAAGACAAAACTCCAGCCGCAGAAAAAAGTCAGTAGTTAAGAGCTTTCTGGGCTAACGCCGGTTTATAAAGCTCTTAACTACTGTGCTCTAAAGTACACTAACACCCATAAACTACCTATGTACCCCTAAACCGAACAAGGGAACAGATTTAAATCGAGTACAATGGGAAAAGAATTTGACATACGTTATAGAATTACCTGTAACACCACACATATCATATACCTTTTGACATGCCAGGGATGTAAGAAACAGTACGTGGGGCGCACGAAACGTGCCCTACGTGACAGGGCCCTCCAACATTTTAGGGACATAGGAAATCCAGATTGTACTACCCCAATAGCGAAACACTTTAGGCAGGAACACAATTCAGACGATTCATTATTGACTATACAAGGCATAGATCATGTGCCAAGACATAGAAGAGGGGGAGACAGAGAGAGACGTTTGGACCAGAGGGAAGTGTTTTGGATATTTAATTTAAAAACCAAGCACCCTTCTGGTCTAAACTCCATTATGGATGTAGATTTATTTTATTGAATCTTTAATAAAATTCTTCCTTTGTAAATACAATTTTGACAAAGGAAACATTTGAGTTGATTGTAGATAAAAAATGTATTTCAAAAATGAAGTTTAAATATTAGTATGCATTGTTTTCAAATATTCTAAATATAAAGTATTTTGCTTGAACTAAGTTTTTTTGCCCATAAGGGGTTAATAAGATACAGGTGCCTGCAATTATCTTAACTCCTTACCTTTAAATAGTACTAGTAGGTGTGGACACAAACTATGCCAGTGAACAAGGGCTGAGATCTGGCCCGAAACATGTTTGGCTATTTTTAGTCCTGAACATCTTGTTGCAGGCCTGTGACTGTTGTGAAACTTTTAACTTTTGTGATGAATAAATTTTGAAGTTTTTAAACAAATATCTCAAGTCCTCTTTCTGGAGTAGCGGGATTACAGAGTGTGTTTACTACCCCTAAACCGAGGCCCCCCCACATCGCCGCCACTCTATTAAATTTTTTTAACCCCTAATCTGCCGACCGCCACCTACGTTATCCTTATGTACCCCTAATCTGCTGCCCCTAACACCGCCGACCCCTGTATTATATTTATTAACCCCTAACCTGCCCCCCACAACGTCGCCGCCATCTACCTACAATAATTAACCCCTAATCTGCCGACTGCAAAGCGCCGCTACTTACGTTATCCTTATGTACCCCTAATCTGCTGCCCCTAACACCGCCGACCCCTATATTATATTTATTATATTTATTAGCCCCAAATCTGCCCCCCACAACGTCGCCTCCACCTGCCTACACTTATTAACCCCTAACTGCCGAGCGGACCGCACTGCTATTATAATAAAGTTATTAACCCCTAATCCGCCTCACTAACCCTATAATAAATAGTATTAACCCCTAATCTGCTCTCCCTAACATCGCCGACACCTAACTTCAAACATTAACCCCTAATCTGCCGACTGGAGCTCACCGCTATTCTAATAAATGTATTAACCCCTAAAGCTAATTTTAACCCTAACACCCCCTAAATTAAATATAATTTAAATCTAACGAAATTAATTAACTCAATTATTCCTATTTAAAACTAAATACTTACCTGTAAAATAAACCCTAATATAGCTACAATATAAATTATATTTATATTATAGCTATTTTAGGATTTATATTTATTTTACAGGTAACTTTGTATTTATTTTAACCAGGTACAATAGCTATTAAATAGTTAAGAACTATTTAATAGCTAAAATATTTAAAATAATTACAAAATTACCTGTAAAATAAATCCTAACCTAAGTTACAATTAAACCTAACACTACACTATCAATAAATAAAAATAAATAAAATACCTACAATTATCTACA
This sequence comes from Bombina bombina, assembly GCF_027579735.1. Lineage (NCBI taxonomy): Eukaryota > Metazoa > Chordata > Amphibia > Anura > Bombinatoridae > Bombina > Bombina bombina. The sequence continues at coordinate 1,244,884,471 of NC_069499.1, forward strand.
ATTAAACCTAACACTACACTATCAATAAATTAATTAAATACAATATCTACAAATAACTACAATGAAATAAACTAACTAAAGTACAAAAAATAAAAAATAACTAAGTTACAAAAAATAAAAAAATATTTACAAACATCAAAAAAATATTACAACAATTTTAAACTAATTACACCTACTCTGATTCTGCTACATAACCAGGAAATAAATCACAAGACACAGGGGGTGGACTTCCCGGAAGAGGCGGAGCAAGCAGGACGCTTGCAACTTCGCGCTTCTCCCTTGAGCTCGAACACCAGCTTCTCAGGCGCAGTAATCCTTGGCCGCTACATGCAGGCGACCCGGATAGCGAGCGGATTGCAGGAGCAGTCAGCGCCTGGAAGTCAGCCACAAGTGAGGCTTCTGAGACTGAAGCAACTTCATTGTTCCTTTGCATATGGGAAAACAGAGTGCCTAAGTTAACAAGCAAGTGGGCAGAAGAGCCTTAACAGCAGTGTGCAAACTGCAGAGACAGCAGCCGGCCGGGATCGAGGGGAAACAGTACCCTGCAAGTGCGGGCAGGGAGCGGATCCTAGAGCAGCGTAGCAGGCCGTGGTCAAAAGCACATCAAGTCCCCCCCCCTGGACGGTACTGTGGTGTTGCTGGGAGGTGTGTTGACCCCTGCAAGGTGAGCAGGACAGTTAACGGAGGCCCCTTCTGCAGCGTATACATAGCGGATATTCAGCGGCTACTAAGGTACTGTTTAAAATGATTAATCTGTGAAAAGAAAGCAAAGACAGGCGCAGCCCAATTCAAGTGTAGTATTCTTTAATTCAGTGTAAGTGCACACATACAAATGGTTACTTACAAGAGGCACAAATAAAATCTGCATATAAAGGTATCTTTACATCCAAACTGTGTTATAATATAACATACAGCTATGAAACAAACTCTACGCGTTTCGTCTGAGGACGCCCAGACTTTCTCAAGAGATGAAAAATTAGAAGTGTTGTAAGCATGGTGCCTACCGGCTTTATAAAAGGGACCATTAATTGCATGATTAGTTACCAGCCAGTCAGAGTGTGGTGATACTGATTGGCAGGTGAGCTTGTTAAAGCTTTGCATTATTGTATGTTTGAAAAACATATAGGATTTGTTCAGTGTTACCACCTTGAATGCTATAGTAAACATTAAAATATGAACATAGATAAGAAAATAGACAATAAACTTTATGTTAAAAAACCTTGTTTGTTAAAAACTAGAAAGAATCTTAAAAACAATTTGTAGTTGTATACACTAAAATTAAAAATCTGATATTGTGTTTTTTTTTTTTTTTTTTTTTTTTTTTTTTTTTTTAAAAAAAGAAAAAAAAAAAATGTTTTTTTAAAAATAAAGCTACATGAAAGCTTGCAGGTCTAATTCTAGGTTTAGACCTGATGGTTGCATGGTGTTAAGTTGGTAAATCCACCATGATTCTCTGCGTCTGAGTGTTAGAAGCCTGTTTGGAAATATATTGGGGGGTATCCAGTCTATGACTTGGATTTTAAGGGATGCAGGATTTGAATTATGATGTAATTTGAAATGTTCTGGCACACTGTGTGTCATGAGGCCATTTTTTATATTATTGACATGTTCTCCCAGCCTTGTACGTATATTTCTTTTGGTTCTTCCTATGTAAATCAAATTGCAGCTGCATTTTAGCAAGTAAACTACATAGGTGGTACTGCAGTTGCTCTTATATTTCTGTTTGAATGTAATGTCACCCCCTGAGTTGGTAAAGGTAATCTCTCTATTTACATATTGGCACATGCCACATCTTGATACCCCACATTTGTAGGTGCCGGGTTTTTGTTGTAACCAGTGTGTTTTATCCTTAATTATACCAGGTTTATTGAAGTTACGCAATCTTGTGGGTGCTAAAATGTTTTTAAAATCCATATTTTTTCTGAAAGTTACCAATGGGTGATCTGGTAAAACATCGCCCAATATAGGATCTGCCTTTAAAACACCCCAGTGTTTCTTTAGGATGTTTTGTATTTCTCTGGAGCCCTGACTGTATGTTGTGATGAATCTGACATTGTTTAATGTATTTGATTGGCTCCTTCGTTTTAACTTATCAGTGGGGAGTAAAAGAGTTTTCCTGTCCATTAGAGAAACTTTAGTTTTGGCCTGTTCTAATAGCTCAATGGAATAGCCTTTTTCAGTGAATCTGGAGTCTAGTAGAGCGCACTCTTGATTGTAATCGCTTGTTTTGGTGCAGTTTCTCTTCACCCTTTGGTATTGCCCCAGAGGAATGTTAGTCTTCCATCTGGGTAAATGGCCACTGCTAGCGTTGAGAAACCCATTCTTGTCAGTTGGTTTTCTAAAATTCTTCACTGCTACCTTATTATGTTCATCAATATATAAAATCAAATCCAGAAACTCTATTTGTGTAGTAACTATTTTTGACGTAAATTTAAGGTTATAATTATTGGTGTTGATGTGTTCTATGAACTCCTTACATAGTGTTTCACTTCCTCTCCAGATGATAATTACATCATCTATATACCGGAAATAACGTATTAGGTGACTGTAATAAGGGTTATTTGTCCAAATGTGATTGTTCTCAAAATGATGCATGTAGAGATTGGCATACGATGGGGCAAATGTGGTCCCCATCGCAGTGCCCTGTATCTGTCTGTAAAACTGTTTATCAAATGTGAAATAATTATGTGAAAGTATAAATTCAATGCCTGTTAAGATAAACTGAAGGTGTTGGTGGGGTGAGAAGTCTTCAATGAGTATTTCTTTAATGGCCTTAATTCCTTGGTCGTGCGGTATACAAGTGTATAGCGACGATACGTCGCAAGATACCCACAGGAAGTCATTAGACCAATCTAACCCTTCAAATGTGTTGATAGTGTGGATTGTGTCCCTGAGGTACGCCTTGGTGGATTGTACTACAGGCTGTAAGTAATGATCTATGTATACAGATAAGTTGTTAGTTAGTGATCCAATCCCAGAAATTATGGGTCTACCTGGTGGAGATATTAGGGTTTTATGCACCTTGGGAAGGTGATAAAACGTGGGTATGGTGGGGTGGTTTTCTGTTAAGAAATTAAATTCATCATTATTAAGTATGTTGTTATTTTTTGCTTCTTTCAAAATAATATTGAGTTCCTTTTTAAATTTAAGGGTGGGATCAAAGTTTAATTTTTTATATGTACTTTGATCATTTAGTATATTGGAAGCCTCTTTAAGATAGTCTTCTCTGTTCTGTATAACCACCCCACCACCCTTGTCCGCTGCCCTGATAATAATATTATGATTATTTTCTAGATTTTTGAGTGTTTTTCTTTCACTTATTGTTAAATTATCATTATATTTATGTATCCAATTGTCTCCTTTCTTTTCCCAAAGTTTGGTGAGATCATCACATATTAGTTTATTGAAAGTATTTACAAATTGGCCTTGGGAGGTGTATGGGTAAAAACTAGATTTACGTTTAAATTCACTGTGTTTGATACTTTCCTCAAGGTCATGTATGCTGAGATCAAGCAAATCTGATTGATTTTGGGTCAATGTATTAGTTAGAGTCACCCCCGTGTCTAATTCGTTGAGTGTCGCCAAAGCAGATTGGTCAGAATGGTCCAAAGTGATGGGTAATGTTGGTGTGATTCTGGGTGTGTTTTTTAAAAAATACCTTTTTAGGGTCAGGTTTCTAATATATTTTTGTATATCTATGTAAGTCTGAAATTTATTTGGGGCTTTTTTGGGGGCAAAATTGAGGCCTTTCGCCAAAAGATTAATTTCTTTATTGCCCAATGGTACAGTGGAAAGATTGAATATATTAGCTTTATTTTTATCTATCTCATTCTTTTTGTGTTTGAGAAGTTGGATCTTTCTCCCCCCTCTACATCCCCGCTTGCTCTTCTTCTTTTGCCTGGCAAAAGCCTTGGGTTTTCTATTGTGTTTTCGTGTGTCTGGTTTCGAAATCTTCCTGTTGGGGAAGTGGCGAGATCTAAAAAATGCAATTGGTGGCTTCTATTACCTTGATTGGATGTATTATGTGTTGAATGTGTGAACTTAGGTTTCGCCCCCTGTATTTGCCAGTTGGGCTTTAGAACTGTATTTGAGTTGCCATTTCCTAAGTGCTCCAAAGTATTGAATCTATTTGTGGTTGGAATGTTGAATCTAGATTCTTTAAGATATGGTGGAGTAAAGCAGCTGGAATTATTTCTGCTTCGCCAGGATTCCTTCCTGGCAGTGTGGAAGCCTGTATTTGTAGTATGATGTGTAATGTGGTTTCCTGTGTTGGAATTTCTCCTAAAATTGCCATTTTTATTATCACGATAATGATTGTTGTTAAATTGATGATTATCATTTCTGTGTTCTGTGTTACCACCTGTATGGGGGACTGAAAGGGGCCTATTGACAGTGTTAATGTTTTGATTTCTTTTACTATTTGATGGGTGTGAGCTTGTATTAAAACTCTGTTGTCCATTGTGTTGTATAGTTTGTTGATGGCCTTTATTGTGATTTTCAGTTGAGTGTCTATTGTAGTTTTCATTCTGTTGGGTCTGGTATGTATTGCGATTTATGTGTGGATTTCTAGTGTAATGATTGAGAGGTCTTTGTTCACATATGTCATTTCTAGTATCATTCTCAGATATGGTATGAGTGATTTCTTTTGTTTTATAAGTGTGGACCCTATCATTTTGATAGTCTTCCATGTCTCTGCAAAGTTTTTTATATTTTGCACTCATTAGGTCAGACCCATATTTATTATTTCTTTCTTGAATACTATCATTGAGTTTCTTCCAATGATCAATATTCTGAAAGTTCTGAATTTTAGGGAACAATTTATCTAGATCTAATTTAATTTTGTCCAGTTTATATTCTCTATATTTGATGAGGATTTTAATTAAGGTGAGTGAGCAGTCATGGAACGCTTTGTCCCACTCCGTGCTAAATTCTACCTCCTCTAGTTCGAAGGCTGGTTTCTTATACAACCTAAGTCCCCTGGGGACTATGTCATGTAAGACATAGTTATCAAGCAACACTAGGTCCTGCCATTCTCTGGTATCATTATTTAGTAGTTTCTCTAGGTCTTTAAATAAGGCATTTGGGTCAAAGTTTTCAGAATTAGTTGAAACAATGTTAGTCTGATTAAGTAAATTCAGTGCCCTCTTTCTCAGATGTCTATCCGGGCAGTCACCGAATTCAAAATTATTCATGGCTGCCTGGAGGTGTCTAACTGCAATGTAGTTGATTATTGAGTATCTAAGAGATGCCAATGATATGATATATGAGGAAAACTGAACACCCGTGTGAAATATGTGAAAAACAGATAAGTTTCTATATGTACCTGTTAGCAATTTGAACTTCAATATGAGCTACCTGGGCTTTTCCCCCTATTTGTATTTAGTATGGCACCAATAAGTTGGAATCTGCAAATTATATACTTGTATGAAAACAGCTGAATGAGGGAATACTGAATTAAAAAGGCTTATTCCTACCTAAGTGTTGGTTTCAGTTGGCACTATACAGTGATAATAACAACAAGACTTATGTGCAACCCTCTGTTAAGATGAAAATAGATTAAAATTGTTCAAAGTTAGTTGAAGTAAATAAAAATGTAAATAACAAATACAACATGAAATGACGAATAATCGCCACTACAAAGGAATATGCACCTTATTAGATCCTGTTCTTAGGTACTAGTACGTGACTAAAAGCAGGGTACTCACTGAGCGATGCAGCAGTTGTGTACTAAAGGAGCGATTAGGCTCTGTGAGCAGTGACCGCAGCACAAACAAACCAAAATATCAGGGATGCTGGATCACTGCGCTATACACAAGCTCCTGACAAACGGTCCCGACAGAGCAGGTTGAATATACGAGTATCGGTATATTCAAAATACAAAATACACAGGTATGTGACAATTAGGATATGCAAGTGGTGACCGCAGTACAAGGAACCAAAAACTTAGAAAAGAGAAAAACGCTGGATTATTGGTACATTTACACTAAACGTAAATTCTCAACGAGCGGTTCCAACAAAACAGAACAGATATGCAAGTGTTAATATAATCAAATTACAAAGGTATAATAGATATGCTGAAAGAAGAAATGTGTTATATTGAAGGCATAACAAACTTGCCACAATTAAAGTTCGTGATGGACAATGTCTGCCAGTATATACATAAAGTTCAGTCACTTGGCATTTAGAGGTATACTCCCAGGGAGATGTAGCAGCCCCAAAGGACTAGGAAAAAGTTAGTGTAGAAAAACAGAGAAACTGAAAAGCAGAGGGGCGCTTACGTTCCTGGGTTAAGTCTGTGAGCTGTGAAAAAGCCGGTTGCTCTGTTGAGCAGGAAGTAGATCCACTGTAATAGCGTGTTGCAGGTGTCAGTGAAAGTCTGCTTCCTGTGTCACTGTAGTGATGAGCGCTGCCTGAGACAAAGGGGGGTGTATTCTCCAAACACCTCCAGCAGGTAGTAGTGTTCCTGGGTTAAGTCTGTGAGCTGTGAAAAAGCCGGTTGCTCTGTTGAGCAGGAAGTAGATCCACTGTAATAGCGTGTTGCAGGTGTCAGTGAAAGTCTGCTTCCTGTGTCACTGTAGTGATGAGCGCTGCCTGAGACAAAGGGGGGTGTATTCTCCAAACACCTCCAGCAGGTAGTAGTCTGTGAAAAGAAAGCAAAGACAGGCGCAGCCCAATTCAAGTGTAGTATTCTTTAATTCAGTGTAAGTGCACACATACAAATGGCTACTTACAAGAGGCACAAATAAAATCTGCATATAAAGGTATCTTTACATCCAAACTGTGTTATAATATAACATACAGCTATGAAACAAACTCTACGCGTTTCGTCTGAGGACGCCCAGACTTTCTCAAGAGATGAAAAATTAGAAGTGTTGCAAGCATGGTGCCTACCGGCTTTATAAAAGGGACCATTAATTGCATGATTAGTTACCAGCCAGTCAGAGTGTGGTGATACTGATTGGCAGGTGAGCTTGTTAAAGCTTTGCATTATTGTATGTTTGAAAAACATATAGGATTTGTTCAGTGTTACCACCTTGAATGCTATAGTAAACATTAAAATATGAACATAGATAAGAAAATATCTATGTTGGAGAATACACCCCCCTTTGTCTCAGGCAGCGCTCATCACTACAGTGACACAGGAAGCAGACTTTCACTGACACCTGCAACACGCTATTACAGTGGATCTACTTCCTGCTCAACAGAGCAACCGGCTTTTTCACAGCTCACAGACTTAACCCAGGAACGTAAGCGCCCCTCTGCTTTTCAGTTTCTCTGTTTTTAAAATGATTAAAGCTGTGTTAAATAAAGGGCCAGAGTGGAAGGGGGGGAGAGAAGAGCCGATACTCGGTACCCCTAAAGTGAGGCCCCTACAAGGGAAGAGACCTAGCCAGGGGTATAAAGGAATCAAGGTTGAGCGAACTGCAGCCTGGGAAATAGTCTTGTACCTGAGCAGCTGGGAAAGGTGTCTACCTGTTTAGCTTGTCTGTGGAGACAGAACTACAGAAGGAGAAAAAGAAAGTATTATTCTTAAAGGCATCAATCTGGTGACAATATATATGTTGTGATACACTCTCATAACCCTTATGGGTAGGAGTACAAAGTAGAGCTCCCATAACCTACGGGTAGGAGCCAAGAAGACAGAGAGACTTAAAATTTGACACCCTCCATTTCGATATCAAGAGGAAAATTATAAGTTAACAGTTTATTTGGACTGTCTGTGTCTCCTTTGATTGCTATAATTAAATAATAAAAAGAAACAGGATCTGAGAAAGGACAAGCCTCTGTAGAGTCAAGTGTGCTGGGAAATCATTTCCAGGGTGGACTAACTTAAAGAGGAGAGAAGAAAAGGGGGACTTTTTCTCTTTTTGTTTACTGTTTTTCTCCTCTGCTTATTCTTTCCCGTTGGTTACTTCTGTTACTGTGATTGATATGTATAACCCCCATTGTCTATAAGGATGTTGAAATTGATTCAGAAGGAAATAGCTATATTAGAAGATAATAGCATTGAGTCATGGAGTAGCTCAAATGTACAATGGCATATATATAGCTGTTAATAGATAACAACATTTATGAGAGCTAGATATTTATGCAATTTATCCGACTATTACTTTATGTAAGCATTACTGGGTCATTTTCTGTGCAAGCCTAAGCCTGAATGGCGCTAGATGTTTCTTGCTCTGACTAACTGTGGAAGCTTTCAATGGTTTAAAGAATACTTAGGTCAAAATACAGACCTGCTGGGAAAGCACTTAATTTGCTAAAGCTGTGAACACAGAAAGAACTACCTGTATAGCATTTTTATTTACCAGAGGTTAAGAGAGGAAAGTCTAGAGAGTTGGAAGCGGTAGCAATAAAGGCTACAGTACCAGAGTGGGCAGATATATATACATACATATATTGTTTGTTAGGCAGGATCGCATAAGCATTACAATCTAGAAACACTGCAAAGGATTTTTGGTACATCTGGTTGCCTAAACTATAGTTTACACAGTTTATATAGTTAAAGTATACACAGCAAAGGGTTAATTTGAGATCATATTATCTCTTATTTGGGTCCAAGTCTCGGAGATAGGCCGTAATCACATGAATTTCACTTAGTTATACCTAGATCACTTAAAGTATACACACAAGAGATAAATATATCTTAAATATATCTATAAAGGGTACGCTCTGCTAAAAACAGAGCCATATTTTCACGTGTCACCTATTTTGTTTTTGTTTTTTGTTTTCTTTCGCACACTTTATTTTTTGTAATTTTTGCTTATTAGAACACTGGTTTGCACTTGCTCCCTTTTAAATTGATAATACATTCTGATGGATAAATATATAGCGGCCTCTAAAGGGAGCTCTCCAGCTATGCCGCCGAGACATAGAGAAAAGAAGAATAACCCTAAAAATACGGAGTTAGGCACCGATACATTGAAAATAGACACGGAAACCCAGCCTCCTACAAACAATACAGCTGAGATAGTAGCCCAAATATCTAGAGTGCTTACGTTGCAGTTAGATGCCCTAAAAGTGGAGATTAAACATGACATCAACTCCTTATCGACTGAAGTTAGGCAGTTCACTGCGAGAATAGAAGAGGTAGAAAACAGGGTCTCAGACTTAGAAGACAGAATGACCCAGATGGAGCAGACTAACTCCAGATTGCAGGTTAACTCAGATACTATGCAGAAAAAGGTAGAAGACTTAGAAGACAGGGCTCGTCGCAATAATATTAGGATCATTGGGGTCCCCGAGAATGCTGATTTTAAAGACTTAGTTTACTTTATTACTAATACACTCCCTAAAGCTTTGAACATGTACTCAGAATCCCAACCCCTACAAATTGAAAGAATACATAGAATGGGGATAAGTCACAGAAACCCAGATGGTACACTACAACCGAGGCCTATAATTGTTAAGTTTTTAAAATTTACAGATAAAGTTAATATGATGAGGAATTATAGGAAAACATTTCCAGTTGTGTTAGAACAAAATAAAATAATGCTATTCCAAGATTTCTCTGCAGAGACTTCGGCTAAAAGAAGACTAATGTCACCTTTTTGCTCACAGCTGATCAAAGCAAATTTTAACGTTAGATTAGTTTATCCGGCCAAGTTAATTATATTAACAGATGGAGAGCCTAAAACTCTTGAAACCCCCCAGGAAGCGAGAGTATTTTGCAGAGAGAAAGGGATTAATTAATAAAGTACAGACTGAACATGGGTAGATGCCATAGTGCACAACTTATGCCGCAGGCTCTACTTTAGAAGCAGAGGGTAGTTAAGTACATGATAGGAATCTTTCATAAGGGGGTCCGGTTTAATAATTCATTACTGAAGCAGTGTTTTATCACCCATAAGACAAAAATAGGTCTAAGGAGAAAGAGACTAAGGAAGCACAGACTAAATATAAGGGGTTCTGGAGGGTACCAGTCTACTTTTTTATTGAGGTATTATACAAAGAGGGTAACGAATTATATAGGAGGAAGTCTCCCTAGACAGATGTTATTTGAACAGCGGTTGCTGAGGCCTTGTTTTATTATGTATAGGAGGTTTTATTTTAATGGATATATGAAATGTAATATTTCCGAACCTATATGGGGACAGGGAAGGGGGGAAGGGAGTCTTTTTTGTTTTATTAAATTTTTCTTTTTATATAAAATATTTATTTTTTTTCCTCTCCTCTCACTCTTCCTCTCTCTCACTATTAACTTAACTGGAGCAAATGAATGAGAATTTAAAAATAGCCTCTTGGAATGTGGGCGGAATATCATCCCCAATAAAACGGAAATCAATTATTAAACTACTAGGAACATACAAACCGCCTATAGTGATGTTACAAGAGACACACCTGTCTGAGAAAGAAGCTATTAAATTAAAGATTAAATGGGTAGGTGAGGTAATTTTGTCTGATTATGATAACAGGAAAAATGGGGTATCAATATTAATAAATAAACTATTACCATATAAAATAATTAAAAAAATAATAGATCCGTTAGGTAGATTTTTGACTGTCCAAATTGAAATTGATAGAAAATTGTTTATTTTGTGTAACGTATATGGGCCCAATAAGATAGATCGGCAATTTTGGGATACACTAGCAGGGAAACTAATGGCTTATAGAGATCAAGATCTGATTATAGGGGGGGATTTCAATATGGTTTTCTCTCCTAATTTAGATAGGTTAAATAATAAATGCAGGGCTAGAAGAGATAGAGAAACACGAATCTTACAGACATTTTGCCATAAAACTGTAACAAAAGATATTTGGAGGCTTCAAAACCCAGATAACAGAACCTTTACGTGTATCTCCAAATCACATCAGACGTTCTCAAGGATAGATATGTTCCTAATAGCTGATATAATGACGGGAAAGAAAGTAAGGACAGAAATAGGTGATATAAAGATATCAGACCATGCTGTAATCCTACTAGATTTAGAATTAAAAACTTATCAAAAACAAGCCAGCAATGACGTATTCTTTCCCAAATATTTAGCAAAAAATACAATTTTTCAGAACTGGCTGAAGAGCAGATGGCAAGAGTATGCATTGCATAATAGGGCATATGAAAATAAGTCTGAAATTTTCTGGGAATGTGGCAAAGCGGTATTAAGAGGAGAGGTAAAGGCATATCTCTGCAAAAGTAAGAAAAAAAATAAACAACAGGAGGAACAGCTTTCCAATGCAGTAAGGAATAGTTTTAACACATATATAGCCCAGCCAAGGAGAGTGCTCTGGGAGAAATATATAAATCTAAAGACCCAGAGAGACCTACTCCTTAAGCAAAACACGATACAGGAAGAAATGTGAATAAAATCATTATACGGTGGCTTTAGGGGAAGGTCAGCTAAATATTTAGCCTGTATAACCAAAAGTAGAGTCAAAAATAAGATAGGGGCAATTAAACAAGGATCATTCAGAACCACTTCAAATAAAGAAATACAGAAGATTTTCGTAGAATTCTTTAAGAATCTATATACAGCAGGGACATTCAAGTTAGAGGTTAAAAATAAATTCTGGGAGAAGGTAAAATTACCTAAATTATCACAGGATATAATGGAAAGTATTAATGCCCCAATCTCATTAATTGAAATCGAACAAGGGATAAAAAAGCTTAAAGGTAATAAAGCACCAGGCCCTGATAGACTACCGGCGGAATTCTATCATATATTGGTAGAGGAAATAACACAAGTCCTATATAATGTATATAATAGCTATTTTTTATATCAGAAACAATGCTCTGCTGGCTTTGCCGCATCCAACATTTCACTCATCCTTAAAAAAGATAAAGACCCAGAAAATCCAGCATCCTATCGTCCAATTTCATTATTGAACATAGATTATAAATTATTGACTTCCATAATTGCGAATCGTTTAAAACCTTATATATCAGATATTATTCATGAGAACCAAACGGGTTTTATGCCTGGGGGAAATCCCGTTAAAAACATCTGGAAAACAATGCTGATAATAGAACATATGCAAAATAAAATTAAGAATGGTACAGGATGTGGGATGTTGGACGCGGCAATCTTAGCGGTTGATGCTGAGAAAGCCTTTGATTACATTAGCTGGGATCACTTATTCACAACACTAGAAAAATTTGGATTCAAAGACAATATTATAAACTTAATAAAAATTCTATACAAGAATCCAATGTCAGCGGTGGTAGTTAATGGATTAACGTCTGAAAAGTTCAGGCTACAAAGAGGGACCCGCCAGGGTTGTCCTCTATCCCCCTTGTTATTTAACCTATCGATCGAACCGTTTGCAATTCATTTAAGAGAATGCCTGTCAGGAATTCTTATTGGTGATCAAAAAATGGTGCTTTCTCTCTATGCAGATGACCTATTAGTATATCTAAGTAATATTGAAAAAACTTTACCACTATTACTGGAAGAAACGCAGATATTTAGTGAGATATCAGGCTACACGATTAACTATGGGAAATCAGAATTGTTATGGCTAAAGAAGCCATCGAAGCTGAAAGGACCATTACCTTTTAAAGAAAAAGCACTGATTAAGTATTTAGGTATCATGCTGTCGGAGTGCTATGAACTAAACTATTTAGGGAATGTCAAAGAAAACTATCAATATGGTCCAATCTCCCTATCCCTATAACAGCTAGAATAATGTTAATCAAAGCTGTTATATTTCCAAAAATTTTATACTTGTGTCAGAATATTCCTATATTACTATATAAAAAGGATATTAGAGAGTTCAATAAACATTGTACACAATTTATATGGGCTGGGAAAAGGCCTCGGATTGGACTTGATAAATTACAACTTAATAGACTAGCGGCAGGGTTGGATTTTCCGAACTTAGAGATTTACAATTTAGTCACCACATTTAAATATGCAATGGACTGGGTTACGTCCCAAGATCATGGGATAATCGGCAGTTTAGAAAACTATATGGCTGAACCATTTATGCTGAGATCACTCTTACACTGCCCCATGAACAGAATACCCAGGAAAATTGCAAAAATTTTTCATGAATACCATAAAGGCGTGGCAACAGGTTTGTCTTAGAGTACAGGTTAACCCATACTGTAAAAATTTGCTCAGCATTGGTGGTAATCCATAATTCCAGCCGGGTCTGTCACAAATAGTATTCCATCGGTGGAAGAGAAAAGGGTTAATGTTTGTTAGACAACTTTTGTCGGAAGACCTGACAGTTAACTCATTCATAAATCTAGCTAGAACTTATGATCTGCCGAGGAAAGATTTTTTTGCTTTCCTACAAATACGCCACTTTATTAACAGATTACAAATTAAATATAACCCCAACTGGTCTATGGGGGTTCTAGATAATGTCATTAAAGGGATAGTAAACCCAAAAAATATTTTTAACTCATGAAAAACTTCTTAAAATAATAAATACATTTGCAATTGGTACCTTTGTAAAGTTTTCCTTCCATTTTTTGTAATTTCAATTGGAAACTTAGTACTGCGCCAAACCCATTTTTTAACCATTATATGGGGCCTGTTACGATGTTCTACCTAGGTAGAAACATCATGGCAGCCCGCATGCGTATTACAACTATTTTATTAGCAACGCATGCGCAGACTCGCCCCCCAGTCTCCAGCAGTTTACTGACAGGAGCACAAGTTCTTTCAAGCAGGCACGGGCTAATCAGGGTATTATAGTCACATCACAGATTTTGTTCACAGGATCTTATGATTTGCACTATGTGACTCTCTTGATGCCGGGAGATGAGAATCTCATCTCCCGGCATCAAGAGAGTCACAGAGTGCAAATCATAAGCATCGTTTAGAGGGGCAGCCTCACACTTGCAAATGAGACATTTAGGAGAGCAGCGTGTATACTAGTATTCTTCCCTGCCTGTGATGAAGTCCATCTGTGTTTAAGACGTTAAATACGGCAGTGAGTTTGAGAGCTATGTTTATTTAACTGTCGGGCTCATCTCCCCCCTCCCTCTGGCTGTTTTTGCTTGATTAGTGACAGTGAGAGCCCCGTTTCCACATGAAAGCAAAAACAGCCAGAGGGAGGGGGGAGATGAGCCCGACAGTTAAATAAACATAGCTCTCAAACTCACTGCCGTATTTAACGTCTTAAACACAGATGGACTTCATCACAGGCAGGGAAGAATACTAGTATACACGCTGCTCTCCTTAGTGCAGGGTTTAAGTGTAGGACAGAAGCAGCTTGTAAAGTCTTGCACAGCTCTCATCATAAACTTGCATGTGAAGTGTGGAGTTCCTGTTTATATTGTTCCCTGTCTCCTCTTACTTGCCGGTTTTCAACCAATAGGATCAATAAGCTTTAAACAGCTGTGCTTTAATGTCAGTACTGCGCATGCGATGCTGACAATCTAATATTTAAATTAAGGGGCACAGCAGCTTTGCCATTGGTTGGGGGGGCGGATGCTGGATAATATGAGCCATGCCTCATTTCATGGGCAGTCATTACCGCACATTTTATGACAAATTATCCTTTAAAATTAAGGTATGTAAAAGCTTAATTTAATGTAAAAACTATTTTAAATGATTACATTTATAATAGTTATTATAATAATATATTTTAATTATGTTCACATAATCAATTTCTAACCCTTTAAGCTATATGAAAATGGTAAGACATCAATTTCAATAATTTACAATGTAATTAATTCATTTAACAATGAAGAGCATTTACAGGCGATAAAAGATAAATGGCATAGAGAGTTCCCAAATCTAACGACAAAAGAAATTGTTCAATCTTTGAAGTTAAACTATAAATATTGGGTCCCAACTAATTGGCGAGAATCACACTTGAAGTTGATCAGGAAAGTTTATATAACTAATAGAAACTTATCTAGATGGTATGAGACTACTTTAGTTTGCCCGAAGTGTAGTATAGAGGAAGCAGATATTACTCATTATTTTTGGAGCTGCCCTAAAGTAAACCAACTATGGAGACAAATTAACTATTGGATAAAGAGGAAGCTCGATATAGAATTTGAGATTCAAATCTTTCATGTTTTTTTTCTGGTAAAATACTCAGATAGAGTTAAAGAGAATGATTTAATTAATACTATAATTTTTATAACTAGAAATCTAATTCTGAAGGATTGGAAAGGGGCGAAAGCCCCCAAACTGGTGGCGTGTAAGAACGGAGTAGTTAAACAGTGCATGTTAGAACAATATGACTCACGAGAGCCATCTAGTCCGCTAGAAGAATTTTTTTTTAAGAAATGGAAAAAGTTAATCCTATCGTTACCTCTGAATACACAAATCCAATTGACTGCCCCTTTTAGGAATACAGAATATGTCATGATTAATATTATAGCAGGATCATTTCCTCAAAGTTGGGGTGGATGGTAAAAGAGTTAGAGAGAGAGAGAGAGAGAGAGAGAGAGAGAGAGAGAGAGAGAGAGAGAGAGAGAGAGAGGAAAGGGAAGCGAAGTGTGCAGGGTTTTTTTTTTTTCCCTTCCCCCCCCCCCTACCAGAATAATTCATAATTAACACATTTGGGTCTTGTTCTGATTTTCCCTATGTTTTTTCCTTCTGTATATACTAGATATAAGAAGAAGGTTATGTTTAAGACACTAGATGATAAGTTTATTGGTGTACTTTGTTAGGAAAATTATGTTAAACTTCGACATAAGAGTTAAATCTTGTACTATTCAGCTTGTAACTACAGATGGCACTATAAGAAGAATACTTGTAAATGTGAATAATGAAGAATGTATTTTTATTTTTTGTAATTTTGAAAATGGGTACCAATAAAGCATTTGAAAACCAAAAAAAAAAAAAAAAAAAAATTACACCTACTCTAAGCCCCCTAATAAAATAACAAAGCCCCCCAAAATAAAAAAAAGGCCCTACCCTATTCTAAATTACTAAAGTTCAAAGCTCTTTTACCTCACCAGCCCTGAACAGGGCCCTTTGCGGGGCATGCCCCAAAGAATTCAGCTCTTTTGCCTGTAAAAAAAACACATACAATACCCCCCCCAACATTACAACCCACCACCCACATACCCCTAATCTAACCCAAACCCCCCTTAAATAAACCTAACACTAAGCCCCTGAAGATCTTCCTACCTTATCTTCACCATACCAGGTTCACCGATCGATCCAGAAGAGCTCCTCCGATGTCTTGATCCAAGCACAAGTGGGGGGCTGAAGATGTCCATGATCCGGCTGAAGTCTTCATCCAAGCGGGAGCTGAAGAGGTCCATGATCCGGCTGAAGTCTTCTATCAACGGCATCTTCAATCTTCTTTCTTCCGGATCCATCTTGCAGACCTCCGACGCGGAACATCCTGCTGGCCCGACGGACTACCGACGAATGAAGGCTCCTTTAAGGGACGTCATCCAAGATGGCGTCCCTCGAATTCCGATTGGCTGATAGGATTCTATCAGCCAATCGGAATTAAGGTAGGAATATTCTGATTGGCTGATGGAATCAGCCAATCAGAATCAACTTCAATCCGATTGGCCGATCCGATCAGCCAATCAGATTGAGCTTGCATTCTATTGGCTGATCGGAACAGCCAATAGAATGCGAGCTCAATCTGATTGGCTGATCGGGGCATAAATAAATTAAATAAACTACCTACAATTATCTACAATTAAACCTAACACTACACTATCAATAAATTAATTAAATACAATATCTAGAAATAACTACAATGAAATAAACTAACTAAAGTACAAAAAATAAAAAAGAACTAAGTTACAAAAAATAAAAAAATATTTACAAACATCAGAAAAATATTACAACAATTTTAAACTAATTACACCTACTCTAAGCCCCCTAATAAAATAACAAAGCCCCCCAAAATAAAAAAAATGCCCTACCCTATTCTAAATTACTAAAGTTCAAAGCTCTTTTACCTTACCAGCCCTGAACAGGGCCCTTTTTAATAGCTATTGTACCTGGTTAAAATAAATACAAAGTTACCTGTAAAATAAATATAAATCCTAAAATTGCTATAATATAAATATAATTTATATTGTAGCTATATTAGGATTTATTTTACAGGTAAGTATTTAGCTTTAAATAGGAATAATTTATTTAATAAGAGTTAATTAATTTCGTTAGATTTAAATTATATTTAATTCGGGGGGTGTTAGTGTTAGGGTTAGACTTAGCTTTAGGGGTTAATACATTTATTAGAATAGCGGTGAGCTCCAGTCGGCAGATTAGGAGTTAATGTTTGAAGTTAGGTGTCGGCGATGTTAGGGAGGGCAGATTAGGGGTTAATACTATTTATTATAGGGTTAGTGAGGCGGATTAGGGGTTAATAAGTGTAGGCAGGTGGAGGCGACGTTGTGGGGGGCAGATTAGGGGTTAATAAATATAATATAGGGGTCGGCGATGTTAGGGCAGCAGATTAGGGGTACATAGGGATAATGTAAGTAGCGGCGGCTTACGGAGCGGCAGATTAGGGGTTAATAATAATATGCAGGGGTCAGCGATAGCGGGGGCGGCAGATTAGGAGTTAATAAGTGTAAGGTTAGGGGTGTTTAGACTCGGGGTACATGTTAGAGTGTTAGATGCAGACGTAGGAAGTGTTTCCCCATAGCAAACAATGGGGCTGCGTTAGGAGCTGAACGCGGCTTTTTTGCAGGTGTTAGTTTTTTTTTCAGCTCAAACAGCCCCATTGTTCTCTATGGGGGAATCGTGCACGTTTTTGAAGCTGGCGCGTCCATAAGCAACTCTGGTATCGAGAGTTGCAGTGGCGTTAAATTATGCTCTACGCTCCCTTTTTTGGAGCCTAACGCAGCCATTCTGTGAACTCTCAATACCAGAGGTATTTAAAAGGTGCGGCCAGAAAAAAGCCAGCGTTAGCTACGCGGGTCGTTACCGACAAAACTCTAAATCTAGGCCTTAGGGTTTATTTTACAGGTGAGTATTGAGTTTTAAATAGGAATAATTTATTAAAGTATAGTGTAGTGTTAGGTGTAATTGTAACTTAGGTTAGTTTTTATTTTACAGGTACATTTCTCTTTATTTTAGCTAGGTAAGCTATTAAATAGTTAATAACTATTTAATAGCTATTGTACCTAGTTAAAATAAATTGAAAAGTACCTGTAAAATAAAAATAAATCCTAAAATAGCTACAATATAATTATTATTTATATTGTAGCTATATTAGGGTTTATTTTAAATGTAAGTATTTAGCTTTAAATAGGATTAACTTAGTTCATAATAGAAATATTATTTAGATTTATTTAATTAATATTTAAGTTAGGGGGGTGTTAAGGTTAGTGTTAGACTTAGGTTTAGGGGTTAATAAATTTATTACAGTGGCGGCGGTGTAGTGGGGGGCAGGATAGGGGTTAATAAATTTATTATAGGTGGCGACGGTGTAGGGGGGGTAGATTAGGGGTTAATAAATTTAATATAGGTTGCGGCAGGGTCAGGGAGTGGAGCTTTAGGGGTTAATACATATATTATAGTAGCGGTGGGCTCCGGGAGCGGAGGTTTAGGGGTTAATATGTATAGAGTAGCTTGCGGTGGGCTCCGGGAATGGCGGTTTAGGGGTTAATACATTTATTATAGTTGCGGTGGGCTCCGGGAGTGGCGGTTTAGGGGTTAATATGTATAGAGTAGCTTGCGGTGGGCTCTGGGAGCGGTGGTTTAGGGGGTAATAACTTTATTTAGTTGCGGCGGTGTAGGGGGGACAGATTAGTGGTGTTTAGACTCGGGGTACATTTTAGGGTGTTAGGTACAGACATCTCCCATAGAAATCAATGGGATGTCTGTCAGCAGCGAACTTGTACTTTCGATATGGTCAGACTCCCATTAATTCCTATGGGATCCGCCGCCTCCAGGGTGGCGGTTTGAAAACCAGGTACGCTGGGCCGTAAAAGTACCGAGCCTGCTAGTTTTTTGATAACTAGCAGAAGTAGTCAGATTGTGCCGCACTTGTGTGCGGAACATCTGGAGTGACGTAAGAATCGATCTGTGTCGGACTGAGTCCGGCGGATCGAAGCTTACGTCACAAAATTCTACTTTTGCCGGTATCTAGCCTTTGATAACTAAGGCGAATCAGCCTCGCCACAAATACGCTGCGGAATTCCAGCGTATTTGAGGTTGACGGCTTGATAACTACCCCCCATAGAATACATTACTAGTAATTTTTAAGAGTTTATCCTGTACTAGTGGAAATAGTATATATTATAGTATAGTTCAGTATATTGTCTCTTTTACTATTATATGTCTTTATGTGTTTACTTTTGTCTTTATATCTGAAAATACATGTAAACACATATAAATATATATATATATATATATATATATATATACCAGCGTATCCAAACAGCAGGCACTCACTGGTCTTTATAATGAAATGTAAAAATTTATTTCATCAGATTAAAATAGACAAACGTTGTGCCTTTGTTAATGTCAAAATACAAACAACACACAAAACAGAGTTCAGCTCTACACCCAAAGAAAATCAATCTGTACATAGTTAAAAACACATAGTTAAATACTTAACCAAACTCCCTATGTTTTTCCGCAAACCTCCGTACCGCTATCCTGGAGGTCCACTGGTGACGTCACGCTGACACGCTGCTCGTGCCTAGCGTGATGACGCATGGCACAGCGTTGCCATAGTAACGTCAAGGCGTCCAATACCATAATGGCCAGAGGGTAGGGGATATCCTGTGCTGCTCTGCGCATGTCAAGTAGTAAGCGCAATGACTCACAGCACTGTTGCTAACGGCAACAAGTAAACAACAATCTTGCGCAACAGCAGAATCACCGGGTATTCCCCACTTAAGGCTGCTAATGATGAATATCTAATATTGAACATTGCCCAAATAGTCAGGAACAATTAAAGTCAGAGTTAACCATATGTGGACCAAAAAAGAACACAATTAGAGCCAGATAGTTATATATACCATATCCCTAATGTGATTTTGTTTAGCAAAAATTCACACATAGCTGAGTTGCTAGATCTATAACTCAAAACTATTCTGCTCCAATATCATTTTGGTCCACACATAGAAAACCCATACAATGTTAGAGAAGAACTAAAAATCCCCTACTTACTTCAGGCAAAATGGAGTATAGTAGAACAAATACATATATGTGATATCCATACACATAAAGCAAGCGGACATCCTTAAATTACCCAATCTACTGGGAAATGAAGAGATGTTTAGTAGAAAGGGCTAAAATCCAGAGTAGTGTTAAGTCCCTTCGGGGCCAGAGTGTCCAATTTAAAAATCCATTGGCTTTCACGTTGGAGTAACTTCTTTCCTCTATCCCCTCCCCTTGGACTAGGGGGGATATGATCTATAAGCATAGATATGATGCTGCACACAGAGTGTTTCAGTTGTGCACAATGGCGTGCCACGGGTTGGTCCGACTCTCCATTTTTTAATGCCTCTCGGATGGCATAACCATGGTTTGCCATCCTGTCTCGGAAGGAGGTGATCGTCTTTCCAATGTACACTAGGGCACACGGACAGGTGAGCATATAGACCACATGTGTACTTGTGCAACTCAAGCGATGATTTATTTTATACCGCTGATTTTTATGGGGATGCTGGAAAGAATCTCCCTTGCACATGCTGTTACATGTGATACAGCTCCCACAGGTGAAGCATCCCTTTTTCGATGACTTCAGCCAAATCTCTGTTTTATAATGGTCCACAGGGTCAGCTTTAACGAGGATGTCCCTCAAATTCCTAGACCTCCGATACACCAACCTTGGCGCTGTCATACTCTGAAATGGTAAGGTGGGGTCAGTACCAACCACAGGCCAGTGGCGGCGTACAGCATTTGATATGTGTTCACATCCAGGTGTGAATGTATTGATCAGGTTGAGTTGCTCCAATGTCTCCTTTTCTCCAACATTGGTGTGTCCGGTCCACGGCGTCATCCTTACTTGTGGGAATATCTCTTCCCCAACAGAAAATGGCAAAGAGTCCCAGCAAAGCTGTCCATATAGTCCCTCCTAGGCTCCGCCCACCCCAGTCATTCTCTTTGCCGTTGCACAGGCAACATCTCCACGGAGATGGTTAAGAGTATGTGGTGTTTAGTTGTAGTTTTTTAATTCTACTATCAAGAGTTTGTTATTTTAAAATAGTGCTGGTATGTACTATTTACTCTGAAACAGAAAAAGATGAAGAGTTCTGTTTGTGAGAGGAAGATGATTTTAGCAGACAGTAACTAAAATCGTTTGCTGTTTCCACATAGGACTGTTGAGATGAAGTAACTTCAGTTGGGGGAAACAGTTAGCAGACTTTTCTGCTTAAGGTATGACTAGCCATATTTCTAACAAGACTGTGTAATGCTGGAAGGCTGTCATTTCCCCTCATGGGGACCGGTAAGCCATTTTCTTAGTCTCAAACAGAATAAAGGGCTTAATATGGGCTATAAAACTGGTAGACACTTTTATGGGCAAAATCGTTTGCTTTATTTGGGCATTTTATACATGTTTATGCTTATAATTCACACTTATAAGCTTGGGGAACATTTTTTAACGTCAGGCACTGTGTTAGACACCTTTCCAGTCAGGAAGGGCCTTCCCAGTTGTAGGCTGAGCCTCATTTTCGCGCCATTAATGCGCAGTTACTTTTGAGAGCAAGACATGCAGATGCATGTGTGAGGATCTGAAAGTAGTTGGAAAAGTTCCTAGAAGGCTTCATCTGGTATCGTATTCCCCCCTGGGTTTGGTAAAGTCGCAGCAAAGGCTGTAGCTGGGACTGTAGAGGGGTTAAAACTGTAACCGGCTCCGGTTTCTTTATTTTAAGGGTTAAAGCTCTGAAAATTTGTGTGCAATACTTTGAATGCTTTAAGACACTGTGGTGAAAATTTGGTAAATTTTGAACAATTCCTTCATACTTTTTCACATATTCAGTAATAAAGTGTGCACTGTTTAAAATTTAAAGAGACAGTAACGGTTTTGTTTTAAAACGGTTTTTGTACTTTTTTGACAAGTTTAAGCCTGTTTAACATGTCTGCACCTTCAGATAAGCTATGTTCTATATGTTTGAAGATCAATGTGTGTCCCCCTTCAAAATTGTGTGATAATTGTGCCATAGCGTCCAAACAAAGTAAGGACAGTATTGCCACAGATAGTAAAGTTGCCCAAGATGATTCATCAGATGAAGGAAGTAGACATAGTTCTACATCATCTCCTTCTGTGTCTACACCAGTTTTGCCCACGCAGGAGGCCCCTAGTACCTCTAGCGCGCCAATGGTTATTACTATGCAACAATTAACGGCAGTAATGGATAACTCCATAGCAAATATTTTATCCAAAATGCCTGCATATCAGAGAAAGCGTGATTGCTCTGTTTTAAACACTGTAGAGCAGGAGGGCGCTGATGATAATTGCTCTGTCATACCCTCACACCAATCTGAAGGGGTCATGAGGGAGGTTTTGTCGGATGGGGAAATTTCAGATTCAGGTAAAATTTCTCAACAAGCAGAACCTGATGTGACATTTAAATTTAAATTAGAGCATCTCCGCGCACTGCTTAAGGAGGTGTTATCTACTCTGGATGTTTGTGACAACCTGGTCATTCCAGAAAAATTATGCAAGATGGACAAGTTCCTAGAGGTTCCGGTGCACCCTGACGCTTTTCCTATACCCAAGCGGGTGGCGGATATAGTGAATAAGGAGTGGGAGAAGCCCGGCATACCTTTTGTCCCCCCTCCTATATTTAAGAAATTATTTCCTATGGTCGACCCCAGAAAGGACTTATGGCAGACAGTCCCTAAGGTCGAGGGGGCAGTTTCTACTTTAAACAAGCGCACTACTATTCCTATCGAGGATAATTGTGCTTTCAAAGATCCTATGGATAAAAAATTGGAGGGTTCGCTTAAAAAGATTTTTGTACAGCAAGGTTACCTCCTGCAACCCATTTCGTGCATTGTTCCTGTCACTACAGCAGCGTGGTTCTGGTTCGAGGAACTAGAAAAGTCGCTCAGTAGAGAGACTCCGTATGAGGAGGTTATGGACAGAGTTCACACACTCAAGTTGGCTAATTCTTTTATTTTAGATGCCACTTTGCAACTAGCTAGATTAGCGGCGAAAAATTCAGGGTTTGCAATTGTGGCGCGCAGAGCGCTTTGGCTAAAGTCTTGGTCAGCGGATGTATCTTCCAAGACAAAATTACTTAATATCCCCTTCAAGGGTAAGACTCTCTTTGGGCCAGAATTGAAAGAGATTATTTCAGACATCACTGGGGGAAAGGGCCATGCCCTCCCACAAGATAGGCCTTTCAAAGCCAAGAATAAGTCTAATTTTCGTTCCTTTCGCAATTTCAGGAATTGACCGGCCTCTAACTCTGCATCCTCTAAACAAGAGGGTAATGCCTCTCAAACCAAACCAGCCTGGAAACCGACGCAAGGCTGGAACAAGGGTAAACAGCATGAAGGAGTAGCCCCCGATCCGGGACCGGATCTAGTAGGGGGCAGACTCTCTCTCTTTGCTCAGGCTTGGGCAAGAGATGTTCAGGATCCCTGGACACTAGTAATAGTTTCTCAGGGTTATCTTCTGGAATTCAAGGAACTACCCCCAAGGGGAAGGTTCCACATGTCTCACTTATCCTCAAACCAAATAAAGAGACAGGCATTCTTACATTGTGTAGAAGACCTGTTAAAGATGGGAGTTATACACCCAGTTCCAACGGCGGAACAAGGAATGGGATTTTACTCAAATCTGTTTGTAGTTCCCAAAAAAGAGGGAACTTTCAGACCAATTCTGGATTTAAAGATCCTAAACAAATTTCTCAGACTACCATCGTTCAAAATGGAAACCATTCGAACGATTCTACCCACAATCCAGGAAGGTCAATTTATGACTACCGTGGATCTAAAGGATGCGTATCTACATATTCCTATCCACAAAGAACATCATCAGTTCCTAAGGTTCGCCTTTCTGGACAAACATTACCAGTTTGTGGCCCTCCCATTCGGGTTAGCCACTGCTCCAAGGATTTTCACAAAGGTACTCGGATCCCTTCTAGCGGTTCTAAGACCAAGGGGTATTGCAGTAGTACCGTACTTGGACGACATTCTAATACAAGCGTCATCTCTTTCAAAGGCAAAGGCTCACACAGACATCGTTCTGGCCTTTCTCAGATCTCACGGATGGAAGGTGAACATAGAAAAAAGTTCCCTGTCTCCGTCGACAAGAGTTCCCTTCTTGGGAACAATAATAGATTCCTTAGAAATGAGGATTTTCCTGACAGAAGTCAGAAAGTCAAAACTTCTAAACGCTTGTCAAGTTCTTCATTCTATTCCTCGTCCTTCCGTAGCTCAGTGCATGGAAGTAGTAGGATTGATGGTTGCAGCAATGGACATAGTTCCTTTTGCGCAAATTCATCTAAGACCATTACAACTGTGCATGCTGAAACAGTGGAATGGGGACTATACAGACTTGTCTCTAGTGATTCAAGTAGATCAGAAGACCAGAGACTCACTCTGTTGGTGGCTAACCCTGGACCACCTGTCCCAGGGAATGAGCTTCCGCAGTCCAGAGTGGGTCATTGTCACGACCGACGCCAGTCTAGTGGGCTGGGGCGCGGTCTGGAAATCCCTGAAAGCTCAGGGACTATGGTCTTGGGAAGAGTCTCTTCTCCCGATAAACATTCTGGAACTGAGAGCGATATTCAATGCTCTCAGGGCTTGGCCTCAACTAGCAAAGGCCAGATTCATAAGATTCCAATCAGACAACATGACGACTGTTGCTTATATCAATCATCAGGGGGGAACAAGGAGTTCCCTGGCGATGAAAGAAGTGACCAAAATAATAAAATGGGCGGAGGATCACTCCTGCCACCTATCTGCGATCCACATCCCAGGTGTGGAAAACTGGGAGGCGGATTATCTGAGTCGTCAGACATTCCATCCGGGGGAGTGGGAACTCCACCCGGAGATCTTTGCCCAGTTGACTCAATTATGGGGCATTCCAGATATGGATCTAATGGCGTCTCATCAGAACTTCAAGGTTCCTTGCTACGGGTCCAGATCCAGGGATCCCAAGGCGACTCTAGTGGATGCACTAGTAGCGCCTTGGACCTTCAACCTAGCCTATGTGTTTCCACCGTTTCCTCTCATTCCCAGGCTGGTAGCCAGGATCAAGCAGGAGAGGGCCTCGGTGATCTTGATAGCTCCTGCGTGGCCACGCAGGACTTGGTATGCAGACCTGGTGAATATGTCATCGGTGCCACCATGGAAGCTACCTTTGAGACAGGATCTTCTTGTACAGGGTCCATTGGAACATCCAAATCTGGTCTCCCTCCAGCTGACGGCTTGGAAATTGAACGCTTGATTCTATCAAAGCGTGGGTTTTCAGATTCTGTGATAGATACTCTAGTTCAAGCCAGAAAACCGGTAACTAGAAAAATTTACCATAAAATATGGAAAATATATATCTGCTGGTGTGAATCCAAGGGATTCTTATGGAATAAGATCAAAATCCCTAAGATCCTTTCCTTTCTACAAGAGGGTTTGGATAAAGGATTATCAGCGAGTACTCTAAAGGGACAGATTTCTGCTTTATCTGTCTTATTACACAAACGACTGGCAGCTGTGCCAGATGTTCAAGCATTTGTTCAGGCTCTGGTTAGGATCAAGCCTGTTTACAGACCTTTGACTCCTCCCTGGAGTTTAAATCTAGTTCTTTCAGTTCTTCAAGGGGTTCCGTTTGAACCTCTACATTCCATAGATATTAAGTTGTTATCTTGGAAAGTTTTGTTTTTGGTTGCTATTTCTTCTGCTAGAAGAGTTTCTGAGTTATCTGCTCTGCAGTGTTCTCCGCCCTATCTGGTGTTCCATGCAGATAAGGTTGTTTTGCGTACTAAGCCTGGTTTTCTTCCAAAGGTTATTTCTAACAAAAATATTAACCAGGAGATAGTTGTTCCTTCTTTGTGTCCGAATCCAGTTTCAAAGAAGGAACGTTTGTTATACAATTTAGACGTAGTCCGTGCTCTAAAATTCTATTTACAAGCTACAAAAGAGTTCAGACAAACTTCTTCTCTGTTTGTCGTCTATTCTGGTAAAAGGAGAGGTCAAAAAGCGGCTTCTACCTCTCTTTCTTTTTGGCTTAAAAGCATCATCCGATTGGATTACAAGACTGCCGGACGGCAACCTCCAGAAAGAATCACAGCTCACTCCACTAGGGCTGTGGCTTCCACATGGGCCTTCAAGAACGAGGCTTCTGTTGATCAGATATGTAAGGCAGCGACTTGGTCTTCACTGCACACTTTTGCCAAATTTTACAAATTTGATACTTTTGCTTCTTCAGAGGCTATTTTGGGGAGAAAGGTTTTGCAAGCCGTGGTGCCTTCTGTTTAGGTAACCTGATTTGCTCCCTCCCTTCATCCGTGTCCTAAAGCTTTGGTATTGGTTCCCACAAGTAAGGATGACGCCATGGACAGGACACACCAATGTTGGAGAAAACAGAATTTATGCTTACCTGATAAATTACTTTCTCCAATGGTGTGTCCGGTCCACGGCCCGCCCTGGTTTTTTAATCAGGTTTGATGAATTATTTTCTCTAACTACAGTCACCACGGCACCCTATAGTTTCTCCTGTTTTTTTCCTCCTGTCCGTCGGTCGAATGACTGGGGTGGGCGGAGCCTAGGAGGGACTATATGGACAGCTTTGCTGGGACTCTTTGCCATTTCCTGTTGGGGAAGAGATATTCCCACAAGTAAGGATGACGCCGTGGACCGGACACACCGTTGGAGAAAGTAATTTATCAGTTAAGCATAAATTCTGTTTTTATGGATTTTGGTGTCTATTTTTGCATCTTGCCCCAATAGTTTTTCTTGGATGTCCCAAATCTCTTTCATAGGGTAGCCCCTCTTTTTCAATTTCTCGCCCATCTCATTGACTTGAATCCTCTGTAAGGGTGTCTCGCTATTATTTCTCAATGCCCTGGTGAGCTGGGAGGTGAGAACACCCTTTTTCTGGTGTTTAGGGTGAAAGCTACTAGCATGTAACAATGAATTTCGGTCTGTGGGTTTTGTGTACAACTTGGTACCAAACCTCAAAGTGCCAGAGTCATTCACCTTAAAAACATTAAGGTCCAAAAAATTCACACCCTCAGAGCTAAATTCTAACTTAAATTGTATTGGACTGGCCATGAGGTTCAAATGTGACACCCACTCACGCAATGATGGCTCCCCACCTCTCCATATGAGGAACACATCATCAATGTAGCGGGTATAGTAAATCACTTGAGAGTGTTCAAACGGCTTCATCAGTTCTTGCTCATACCATGCCATATAGATGTTTGCGTAGGTGGGTGCCACATTCGACCCCATGGCCGTGCCAGCCTTCTGTAAATAATAACAATCCTCAAATTTGAAGTAATTTTTCTCCAAGCAGATCATTAGTAGCTTGCATATGAATTCAATCGGAGGACCCACTTAATGTTCATTATTAGTCACCATGGACCTGACAGCCTCCACCCCCTCAACATGGGGGATGACAGTGTAGAGGCTGTCAACATCCATGGTGACCAAAATGTCATCACATTCCAAATTAGTAAAACCTGCAAGTATCCTGAGTAGACTAGGGGAATCCTGTAAATAAGCCCTAGTGTTTTTGACAACAGCCTGCAGGAAGGAGTCAATATAGATGGCAAGGTTAGATAGAACCGAACCCCGGGCAGAAACAATAGGTCTGCCCGGGGGGTTCACAAGAGTCTTGTGAACCTTTGGTAGAAGATAGAGTACAGGGACTATTGGGTGGTCAGTGATCAAATAATTAAGTTCTTTTTCATTAATGAATCCCGCTTCTAGACTACATTGCAAAAAGGTGTCTATGGCTTTTTTATATGAATGAGTTGGATTACCTCTCAATTTTACATACGTGTTCACATCTGACAGTTGCCGCAGGGCCTCTTGTCTGTAGTCTATGTACTCAAGTACAACGATAGAACCACCCTTGTCCGCTGGGCGGACAATGACTGATCTATCATTGCTTAGCATAGTAAGTGCCTCTCTTTCAATCTTAGTAAGATTGGAATAAGAGGTTGTATTTGAAGCTTCATTAATACTTTGAGTAAGTATTCTAGTGTAACTCCTAATAGAGGTGGCACCCACCTACGCAAACATCTATATGGCATGGTACGAGCAAGAACTGATGAAGCCGTTTGAACACTCTCAAGTGATTTACTATACCCGCTACATTGATGATGTGTTCCTCATATGGAGAGGTGGGGAGCCATCATTGCGTGAGTGGGTGTCACATTTGAACCTCATGGCCAGTCCAATACGATTTAAGTTATAATTTAGCTCTGAGGGTGTGAATTTTTTGGACCTTAATGTTTTTAAGGTGAATGACTCTGGCACTTTGAGGTTTGGTACCAAGTTGTACACAAAACCCACAGACCGAAATTCATTGTTACATGCTAGTAGCTTTCACCCTAAACACCAGAAAAAGGGTGTTCTCACCTCCCAGCTCACCAGGGCATTGAGAAATTATAGCGAGACACCCTTACAGAGGATTCAAGTCAATGAGATGGGCGAGAAATTGAAAAAGAGGGGCTACCCTATGAAAGAGATTTGGGACATCCAAGAAAACTATTGGGGCCAGATGCAAAAATAGACACCAATATCCATAAAAAGGAGACATTAAAGCAACTCAACCTGATCACTACATTCACACCTGGATGTGAACACATATCAAATGCTGTATGCCGCCACTGGCCTGTGGTTGGTACTGACCCCACCTTACCATTTCAGAGTATGACAGCGCCAAGGTTGGTGTATCGGAGGTCTAGGAATTTGAGGGACATCCTCATTAAAGCTGACCCTGTGGACCATTATAAAACAGAGACTTGGCTGAAGTCATCGAAAAAGGGATGCTTCACCTGTGGGAGCTGTACCACATGTAACAGCATGTGCAAGGGAGATTCTTTCCCGCATCCACATAAAAATCAGCGGTATAAAATAAATCATCGCTTGAGTTGCACAAGTACACATGTGGTCTATATGCTCACCTGTCCGTGTGCCCTAGTGTACATTGGAAAGACGATCACCTCCTTCCAAGACAGGATGGCAAACCATGGTTATGCCATCCGAGAGGCATTAAAAAACGGAGAGTCGGACCAACCCGTGGCAAGCCATTGTGCACAACTGAAACACTCTGTGTCCAGCATCAGATCTATGCTTATAGATCATATCCCTCCTAGTCCAAGAGGAGGGGATAGAGGAAAGAAGTTACTCCAACGTGAAAGCCGATGGATTTTTAAATTGGACACTCTGGCCCCGAAGGGACTTAACACTACTCTGGATTTTAGCCCTTTCTACTAAACATCTCTTCATTTCCCAGTAGATTGGGTAATTTAAGGGTGTCCGCTTGCTTTACGTGTATGGATATCACATATATGTATTTGTTCTACTATACTCCATTTTGCCTGAAGTAAGTAGGGGATTTGTAGTTCTTCTCTAATATTGTATGGGTTTTCTATGTGTGGACCAAAATGATATTGGAGCAGAATAGTTTTGAGTTGTAGATCTAGCAACTCAGCTATGTGTGAATTTTTGCTAAACAAAATCACATTAGGGATATGGTATATATAACTATCTGGCTCTAAGTGTGTTCTTTTTGGCCCACATATGGTTAATTCTGACTTTAATTGTTCCTGACTATTTGGGCAAATGTTCAATATTAGATATTTATCATTAGCAGCCTTAAGTGGGGAATACCCATGATTCTGCTGTTGCACAAGATTGTTGTTTACTTGTTGCCGTTAGCAACAGTGCTGTGAGTCATTGCGCTTACTACTTGACATGCGCAGAGCAGCACCGGATATCCCCTACCCTCTGGCCATTATGGTATTGGACGCCTTGACGTTACTATGGCAACGCCGTGCCATGTGTCATCACGCTAGGCACGATCAGCGTGTCAGCGTGACGTCACCAGTGGACCTCCAGGATGGAGGTACAAAGGTTTGGCGGCAAAACATAGGGAGTTTGGTTAAGTATTTAACTATGTGTTTTTAACTATGTACAGATTGATTTTCTTTCGGTGTAGAGCTGCACTCTGTTCTGTGTGTTGTTTGTATTTTGACATTGACAAAGGCACAATGCAGTGCCGAAACGTTTGTCTATTTTAATCTGATGAAATAAATGTTTACATTTTATTATAAAGACCAGTGAGTGCCTGCTGTTTGGATACGCTGGGATGGATATTTGCAGTGCACCGTGGCAATGGCTGAAAGTTTGATTGTGCAATCCTTATATATATATATATATACCTAAAGGACCAGTAAATACAGTAGATTTGCATATTCAACAAATGCATGATAAAAAGAAAATCCAATAGCACTTGGTCTGAACTTCGAATGAGTAGTACGTTTTTTTTTTGGCAAATATCAAATTTATGTCTATTTACACTCCACTAGTATCATGTGACAGCCATCAGCCAATCACAAATGCAAATATACGCATATTCTGTGAATTCATCAGTAGGAGCTGGTGACTCAAAAAAGTGTAAATATAAAAAGACTGTGTCCATTTTGTTAATGGGAGTTAATTGTAAAGTTGTTTAAAATGGTTGCTCTATCGTAATCATTAAAGT
The DNA here is from genome assembly GCF_027579735.1 of Bombina bombina. Lineage (NCBI taxonomy): Eukaryota > Metazoa > Chordata > Amphibia > Anura > Bombinatoridae > Bombina > Bombina bombina. The sequence continues at coordinate 1,244,914,978 of NC_069499.1, forward strand.
TTAATTTTGACTTGAGTGTCCTTTAAAGGGATACTAAATCCAATTTTTTTCTTTCACGATTCAGTTAGAGCATGCAATTTTAAGCAACTTTCTAATATACTCATATTATCAATGTTTCTTCATTCTCTTGCTATTTTTATTTGAAAAAGCAGGAATGTAAGCTTAAGGGACCATTTTTGTTTCAGCCTCTGGGTAGCGCTTGCTGATTGGTAGATAAATGTAGTCACCAATCAGCATGCGCTACCCAGGTGCTGAAACAAAAATAGGCCAGCTCCTAACCTTACATTCTTGCTTTTTCAAATAAAGATAGCAAGAGAACAAAGAAAAAATAATAGGAGTAAATTAGAAAGTTGCTTTAAATTGTATGTTCTATCTGAATCATGAAAGAAAAATGTAGGTTTAGTATCCCTATACACATATACAGTATCTCACAAAAGTGAGTACACCCCTCACATTTTTGTAAATATTTTATTATATCTTTTCATGTGACAACACTGAAGATATGACACTTTGCTACAATGTAAAGTAGTGAGTGTACAGCCTGTATAACAGTGTAAATGTGCTGTCCCCTCAAAATAACTAAACACACAGCCATTTTGGCAACAGAAGTGAGTACACCCCTAAGTGGAAATGTCCAAATTGGGCCCAATTAGCCATTTTCCCTCCCCGGTATCATGTGACTCGTTAGTGTTACAAGGTCTCAGGTGTAAATTGGGGAGCAGGGGTGTTAAATATGGTGTTATCGCTCTCACACCCTCTCATACTGGTCACTGGAAGTTCAACATGGTACTTCATGGCAAAGAACTCTCTGAGGATCTGAAAAAAAAATAATTGATGCTCTACATAAAGATGGCCTAGGCTATAAGAAGATTGCCAAGACCCTGAAACTGAGCTGTAGTACGGTGGGCAAGACCATACAGTGGTTTCACAGGACAGGTTCCACTCAGAACAGTCCTCGCCATGGTCGACCAAAGGAGTTGAGTGCACGTGCTCAGCATTATATCCAGAGGTTGTCTTTGGGAAATAGATGTATGAGTGCTGCCAGCATTGCTGCAGAGTTTGAAGGGGTGGGGGTCAGCCTGTCAGTGCTTAGACCATACGCCCCACACTGCATCAAATTGGTCTGCATGGTTGTTATCCCAGAAGGAAGCCTCTTCTAAAGATTATGCACAAGAAAGCCCGCAAACAGTTTGCTGAAGACAAGCAGACTAAGGACATGGATTAATGGAACCATGTCCTGTGGTCCGATGAGACCAAGATACACTTATTTGTTTTAGTTGCTGTCAAGCATGTGTGGCAGCAACCAGGTAAGGAGTACAAAGACAAGTGTGTCTTGCCTATACTGAAGCATGGTGGTGGGAGTGTCATGGTCTGGGCCTGCATGAGTGCTGCCGGCACTGGGGAGCTACAGTTCATTGAGGGAACCATGAATGTCAACATGTACTGTGACATACTGAAGCAGAGCATGATCGCAGGGCAGTTTTCCAATATGATAACGACCTCAACACACACCTGAGGGTAAAGGTGATGGACTGGCCAAGCATGTCTCCAGACCTAAACCCTATTGAGCATCTGAGGGGCATCCTCAAATGGAAGGTGGGGGAGCGCAAGGTCACTAACTTTCACCAGCTTCGTGATGTTGTCATGGAGGAGTGAAAGAGGACTCCAGTGGCAACATGTGAAGCTCTGGTGAACTCCATGCCCAAGAGGGTTAAGACAGTGCTGGAAAATAATGGGGCCACACAAAATATTGACACTCTGGGCCCAATTAGGACATTTCCACTTAGTGGTGTACTCACTTTTGTTGCCAACGGTTTAGACATTAATGGCTGTGTGTTGAGTTATTTTGAGGGGACAACAAATTTACACTGTAATACAGGCTGTATATTAACTACTTTACATTGTAGCAAAGTGTCATTTCTTTAGTGTTGTCACATGAAAAGATATAATAAAATATTTACAAAAATGTGAGGGGTGTACTCATTTTTGTGACATACCTTACATATGTAAAAGCCCTTTGCCTTTTCTTTATCTTTGAGCCCTACTAACTTTTTTGTACAATATATTTTATATGTTATTATACTGTAATGTACTTTGTAATGTATTTTTCATGTGTTTTGTGCAACCTTTTAGCTGAAAAACAATTAACCAGGAGCAGAGCGTTCTCTGACAGATATAGGCTTTGGGAAAATACACTTTCTGGCTGCTATCCTGTAAAACTAAAGATCTGTCTCTTCTCAAGTAACTGTAGGCCATTTGCTGAGTTATTCTGTTACTAGAGGCACAAATACATAGAGATTTAAATCTTATGCTATGGGACATGTTGATCTTGAGTCATAGACACTCCTCATGGTACTGTCTTGTAAGTGCGATATTTTGTATAAAAAAAATCATTGAGTATCTCATCACCTATTTTCCAGCATCTTATTAGTGAGTGTTCTTCCAATTAACAACTATATTTAAATGAAGTTACCAATACATAATATCTCGCACATAAAATGAGAACTGCTAGCAGCATGAATCCTAGCGTTTCACAAACGTTAGGATTGAATTTAACTTTAACATGGACTGTCTTGCAAGAATATCATGAAATTTAAGTAAAAAATATGCATAAATAATATTTATTAAAGGGACACTGTACCCAAAACATTTCTTTCGTGATTCAGATTGAGCATGAAATTTTAAGCAACTTTCTAATTTACTCCTATTATCAAATTTTCTTCATTCTCTTGGTATCTTTATTTGAAATACAAGAATGTAAGTTTAGATGCCGGCCCATTTTTGGTGAACAACCTGGGTTGTCCTTGCTGATTGGTGGATAAATTCATCCACCAATAAAAAAGTACTGAAACCAAAAAAAAACTTAGATGCCTTCTTTTTCAAATAATGATAGCAAGAGAACGAAGAAAAATTGATAATAGGAGTAAATTAGAAAGTTGCTTAAAATTGCATGCTCTTTCTGAATTACAAAAGAAACATTTTGGGTACAGTGTCCCTTTAAGTGACCAAACATTCATAACAGCCAAACAATTAAAAACACTTAAACCTTAGCAAACTTTACAATAAACACCTGACGCGTTTCAAAGGTTTTAATAATAGTAACTTCTTCATCAGAGGCTGTGTTTCTTGGTAAAGTGCATTACCAATTTCCAAACCGCAGACTACTCCTTCACCTGTTTGTGTGGGACCCTTAGAAGTACAGCTTTGTTTTTTTGGGGAGTGTTACTGTTGTGGCTTTTTCGTTACCTCATTTCATTAAGGGTTTCTATGTGAGTGTAAATTTCTGCTGACTGAACGCAGTGTTTTTATGTAGTTCAATAAACCGTGTCATTCTGTGTTGCACTATTATTGTATCTGTTTTGTTTCCTATTCTCATATATTGCCTGAGATCTCCAGGGAGCATATCCATACAGCTATGGTCATGATATAGGGATGTGATCTTCAATTCAATCTCAATCCATGCCTTATCCTTACCTCATTTTGATTGAGGGTTGATCTTGTGAGGATATTCCCTAAGGGGTTTGTGTGGAACCTACTCACCCTCCAGATAGATTTGAACACATGGGATTTTTGCTACGTCTCACAACCCCAATTGCTTATACCAATAATACGTGCAATACTATTGGATTGATCCCGCTCTCATTATATATTTGGACTTTTTTTCTACCCTATCCATATTTTATATTCCATTTTTTGTTTTATATGTTATAGTACATTTCAGAGGCGTAACTAGAAACCACAGGGCCCAGGTGCAAGAAATAATATTTATATTTTTATGTGTTTATATTTATTTTGTGCTCAGAATTGTATGGTAATTATTTTGGTCTAGTATACTTTTAATTAATTAATTTATCTATATATATATTAATTGACTTTTCATGCTATTGCCTCTTCCTTGGTGCTTGTGTGTAACCATATATAGCACCTTTCACAGTCTCCACTTACTTCTTTCCTCTTGTCTGTGATTAGGAATATCTGGAAAAGGATATTCCACCTTTGTATATATATTATATGTTTTTTGTCTTGCGCTGTCTTACCCATTTGGAATTTTTGGGGATTTTATATATATATATATATATATATATATATATATTTATAATTTTATATATTTATATATATTTTAATTAGAATTTTTGTATATAGTATTACTTCATTTATTTATTTATTAGATAATTTCATATTTTATTCTAGCTATATTGTGCGATCAACTGCAGCTATGCTCTACTAGCTTCAGAGCTTATATCACTGCTTGCCAGTGATATATTCTATTTTGTCTTCATATATACTTACATACATACACATATTTAGACATATCTATATACATTGGAGCCCTTTTTAGTCAAACACATAGCCATATACCTTATCCCTTTTTAACCCTTTCAAAATGTATTTATCAATATTAACATTATGGGGGGTAGTTATCAAGCTGTCAACCTCAAATACGCTGGAATTCCACAGCGTATTTGTGGCGAGGCTGATTCGCCTTAGTTATCAAAGGCTCGAGACCGGAAAAAGTAGAATTTTGTGACGTAAGCTTCGATCCGCCGGACTCAGTCCGACACAGATCGATTCTTACGTCACTCCAGATGTTCCGCACACAAGTGCGGCACATTCTCACTACTTTTGCTAGTTATCAAATGACTAGCAGGTACGCTCGGCACTTTTACGGCCCAGCGTACCTGGTTTTCAAACCTCCACCCCTGGAGGAGGCGGATCCCATAGGAATCAATGGGAGTCTGACCATAGCGAAAGTACAAGTTCGCTGCTGACAGACATCCCATTGATTTCTATGGGAGCTGTCTGCACCTAACACCCTAACATGTACCCCGAGTCTAAACACCACTAATCTGTCCCCCCCTACACCGCCGCAACTAAATAAAATTATTACCCCCTAAACCGCCGCTCCCGGAGCCCACTGCAAGCTACTCTATACATATTAACCCCTAAACCGCCGCTCCCTGACCCCGCCGCAACTATAATAAATGTATTAACCCCTAAACCGCCGCTCCCGGAGCCCACCGCAACTATAATAAATGTATTAACCCCTAAACCACCGCTCCCTGAACCCGCCGCAACCTATATTAAATGTATTAACCCCTATCCTGCCCCCCCTACACCGTCGCCACCTATAATAAATTTATTAACCCCTATCCTGCCCCCCACTACATCGCCGCCACTGTAATAAAATTATTAACCCCTAAACCTAAGTCTAACACTAACCCTAACGCCCCCCTAACTTAAATATTAATTAAATAAATCTAAATAATATTTTTATTATTAACTAAATTAATCCTATTTAAAACTAAATACTTACCTTTAAAATAAACCCTAATATAGCTACAATATAAATAATAATTATATTCTAGCTATTTTAGGATTTATTTTTATTTTACAGGTACCTTTCAATTTATTTTAACTAGGTACAATAGCTATTAAATAGTTATTAACTATTTAATAGCTTACCTAGCTAAAATAAACTGAAATTTACCTGTAAAATAAATCCTAACCTAAGTTATAATTACACCTAACACTACACTATACTTTAATAAATTATTCCTATTTAAAACTAAATACTTACCTGTAAAATAAACCCTAAGATAGCTACAATATAAATAATAATTATATTTTAGCCATTTTAGGATTTATATTTATTTTACAGGTAACGTTGTATTTATTTTAGCTAGTTAGAATAGTTATTAAATAGTTATTAACTATTTAATAACAACCTAGCTAAAAGAAATACAAAATTACCTGTAAAATAAATCCTAACCTAAGTTACAATTAAACCTAATACTACACTATCATTAAATTAATTAAATAAACTACCTACAAATAACTACAATTAAATACAATTACATAAACTAACTAAAGTACAAAAAATAAAAAAAGCTAAGTTACAAAAAAAAAAAAATAAGTTACAAACATTTTAAAAATATTACAACAATTTTAAGATACTTACACCTAATCTAAGCCCCCTAATAAAATAACAAACCCCCCAAAATAAAAAAATGCCCTACCCTATTCTAAATTAAATAAAGTTCAAAGCTCTTTTACCTTACCAGCCCTTAAAAGGGCCATTTGTGGGGGCATGCCCCCAAAAGTTCAGCTCTTTTGCCTGTAAAAGAAAAATACAACCCCCCCCAACATTAAAACCCACCACCATCATACCCCTAATCTAACCCAAACCCCCCTTACAAAAACCTAACACTAATCCCCTGAAGATCATCCTACCTTGTCTTCACTCAGCCGAGCAGCGATGGAACCAAAGTGGACATCCGGAGCGGAAGAAGTTAATCCTCCAAGCGGCGCTGAAGAAATCTTCCATCCAATGAAGTCATCATCCAGGCGGCGCTGAAGAAGTCTTTGATCCGGCCGATGTCATCTTCCAAGAGGCGCTGAAGAGGTCTTCTATCCGGGCGATGTCATCTTCCAAGCCAGGTCTTGAATCTTCCTCCCGCTGACGCGGAACCTCCTTCTTCACCGACGGACTACGACGAATGAAGGCTCCTTTAAGGGACGTCATCCAAGATGGCGTCCCCTCAATTCCGATTGGCTGATAGGATTCTATCAGCCAATTGGGATTAAGGTAGGAAAAATCTGATTGGCTGATGGAATCAGCCAATCAGATTGAGCTTGCATTCTATTGGCTGATCGGAACAGCCAATAGAATGCAAGCTCAATCTGATTGGCTGATTCCATCAGCCAATCAGATTTTTCCTATCTTAATTCCGATTGGCTGATAGAATCCTATCAGCCAATCGGAATTGAGGGGACGCCATCTTGGATGACGTCCCTTAAAGGAGCCTTCATTCGTCGTAGTCCGTCGGTGAAGAAGGAGGTTCCGCGTCGGCGGGAGGAAGATTCAAGACCCGGCTTGGAAGATGACATCGCCCGGATAGAAGACCTCTTCAGCGCCTCTTGGAAGATGACATCGGCCGGATCAAAGACTTCTTCAGCACCGCCTGGATGATGACTTCATCGGATGGAAGATTTCTTCAGCGCCGCTTGGAGGATTAACTTCTTCTGCTCCGGATGTCGACTTCGGTTCCATCGCTGCTCGGCTGAGTGAAGACAAGGTAGGATGATCTTCAGGGGATTAGTGTTAGGTTTTTGTAAGGGGGGTTTAGGTTAGATTAGGGGTATGTGGGTGGTGGGTTTTAATGTTGGGGGGTTGTATTTTTCTTTTACAGGCAAAAGAGCTGAACTTCTTGGGGCATGCCCCCACAAATGGTCCTTTTAAGGGCTGGTAAGGTAAAAGAGCTTTGAACTTTATTTGATTTAGAATAGGGTAGGGCATTTTTTTATTTTGGGGGGTTTGTTATTTTATTAGGGGGCTTAGATTAGGTGTAAGTAGCTTAAAATTGTTGTAATATTTTTAAAATGTTTGTAACTTATTTTTTTATTTTTTGTAACTTAGCTTTTTTTATTTTTTGTACTTTAGTTAGTTTATGTAATTGTATTTAATTGTAGTTATTTGTAGGTAATTTATTTAATTAATTTAATGATAGTGTAGTATTAGGTTTAATTGTAACTTAGGTTAGGATTTATTTTACAGGTAATTTTGTATTTCTTTTAGCTAGGTAGTTATTAAATAGTTAATAACTATTTAATAACTATTCAAACTAGCTAAAATAAATACAAAGTTACCTGTAAAATAAATATAAATACTAAGATAGCTACAATATAATTATTATTTATATTGTAGCTATATTAGGGTTTATTTTACAGGTAAGTATTTAGTTTTAAATAGGAATAATTTATTAAAGTATATTGTAGTGTTAGGTGTAATTGTAACTTAGGTTAGGATTTATTTTATAGGTAAATTTCAGTTTATTTTAGCTAGGTAAGCTATTAAATAGTTAATAACTATTTAATAGCTATTGTACCTAGTTAAAATAAGGTACCTGTAAAATAAAAATAAATCCTAAGATAGCTAGAATATAATTATTATTTATATTGTAGCTATATTAGGGTTTATTTTATAGGTAAGTATTTAGTTTTAAATAGGATTAATTTAGTTAATAATAAAAATATTATTTAGATTTATTTAATTAATATTTAAGTTAGGTGGGCGTTAGGGTTAGACTTAGGTTTAGGGGTTAATAATTTTATTACAGTGGCGGCGGCGTAGTGGGGGGCAGGATAGGAGTTAATAAATTTATTATAGGTGGCGACGGTGTAGGGGAGGCAGATTAGTGGTTAATAAATTTATTATAGGTGATGACGGTGTAGGGGGGGCAGGATAGGGGTTAATAGGTTTAATATAGGTTGCGGCGGGTTCAGGGAGCGGCGGTTTAGGGGTTAAACTATTTATTTAGTTGCGGAGAGGTGCGGGATCAGCAGGATAGGGGTTAATAACTTTATTTTAGAGGGCGACGGTGTAGGGGGGGGCAGGATAGGGGTTACTAGGTATAATGTAGGTGGCAGCGGTGTCCGGGAGCGGCGGTTTCAGGGTTAATACATTTATAAGAGTTGCGGTGGGGTCTAGGAGCGGCGGTTTAGGGGTTAATACATTTATAAGAGTTGCGGCAGGGTCTAGGAGCGGCGGTTTAGGGGTTAGTAACTTTATTTAGTTGCGGGGGGCTCCGGGGGCGCCGGTATAGGGATAGAACAGTGTAGTTTAGTGTGAGTGCTTAGTGACAGGCTAGCAATAAAGCTGGGAAAAAGCCGAAGGGCAGCGAGATCAGATGAGTGATAACTCTCACAGTCCGCTGCTCATCGCCCCGTGGCTTTTTGACAGCTTTTTTTTATAACTTAGGCGAACGTATTCAAGGTCCGTGGCGGCGAAGGTAGGCGAGCTTAGGCGGGCGTATTGGGCCGGCGAAGGCAGAAAAGTAGACGGCTTGATAACTACCCATACACATTTTTTATTATAAGTGTAAATATATATATGTGTGTAATACTTTATTTTAATGAGTTTTAGATGTGTTTTGTGCAACTTTTTTAACTCTGACAACTAACTTCAATTCTGAAGTTGCGCTAAATATTCTAGGCTTTCGCTAACTCTAACTTTCAACTTGTAATACCAGTACAAATTAGCATGGTCAGGATATTCATTAAAAGTATAGGCTATGCTTGAGTGAAGTTGGGCGCATTATCCCTTTTCTGGTTAACTTGCTTACCATTCAGTTATAATATCAAAGTTGCATGCTAAAGATAGAGTGGTCACGCTATAATTAATGAGCCACTTGTAATCTTGCACATAATGGGGTTAATGTATGAAGCTGCATTCACAGCTTTTGAGGCTATGTACTCATGCAAGCCTGCTGACACATATTTAAGGAGCATAAACTGCTTCCTTTGCCTCTTGATCGCCTCAGAAGGGTTGACATCTATCACCCCGACAGTGGATGATTGGCATGGCCTGCTCTTGGGCAGGAGCAAGGGACATCAATGCACATAAAACCTCTTTTAAAAGTACGGGGAGGTCTCTCACTTTCTTCTTAATAATACTAAGTCTGAACTATTAAACATTACCCTGACAGCAGAAATCAAAACATGGCTTAAAAATCATAGTCCTTATGTCATAAAATCCTCAACCATGAAATACCTTGGAGTCAGTCTTGCCGCTAACTTAACAGAAATCTTTGAGGCAAATTATTCTATTCTTAAGAGAAATATATCTAATGACTTGTCAGCATGGAGACACAAAATGATTTCTTGGTTGGGGAGAATTAGTGTCATTAAAATGAATATTCTCCCCAGAGTGCCATATGTACTGCAGACCCTGCCAATTCCTCTCCCACATTCTTATCTCCCCTCGCTGCAGAGGTTAATAGAAAATTATGTTTGGAAAGATATTACACCTAGAGTGAGCAGAAGGACTATGTATCTCCCTAGGACGGAGGGTGGACTAGGGCTTCCAAATTTTCTTTCTTACAGAAGAGCTATCCTGCTCCAGAGGGTAATAGAGTGGTGCCACAACAATCCCCAGAAAGATTGGATAGGATTAGATGCCAGTATATTAAACTCGGGGGTCCTTGCCTCTCTCCCATGGATAGACAAAAAATCTAGGCCGGAGGTGATAGACCGTTACCCATTATTAGGAGAGGTGATGGAGGAGTGGGACAGAACCTTATGGACAGACTCACACATATCTACAATATACTCTCCACTTTCTCCGGTTTTTGGGAACCCGGCAATACCGATACAGGCACAGATACCATCAAAGCAGATTCAATTCGATAGCAATCGGGTAGGACAGTTTATAACAGGGAAGGGCTTGAAGAGTAGAGAGGAGTTACTGGAGGTGGATCCCACCTTCAAGATGCCGTAGTTTGTGTACCTACAAATCAATCATTACATTCTAACACATAAACATAAACAATCCTTTCTCAGGGATCAGACACCCTTTGAGGGGATGTGCACCCAGAGTAATAACCCCAGGCATTTGGTCTTAAGAGTGTACAGTCTCCTTCTTAGAGGAGATGATGATCTTCCGACTTATGTTAGGCATTGGCATTTTGAGCTGGGTGTGGAGTTGGACCAGCAGGAGTGGCAACGGATCTTCCGGGCCTCTAGGGGGGTGTCAGTTTCTGCCCGCATACAGGAGTCACATTACAAACTACTAAGCCGCTGGTACTTGACACCGTCCCGATTGAATTTTTTTTTATCCTAACTCCTCAGACAAGTGCTGGAGGGGTTGTGGAGGAACGGGCTCCATCACACACATCTGGTGGGACTGCCCAATGTTGGAAGCTTTTTGGACAGAGATATGGGACCACATCCAATCCATTTTGGAAATGGAGGTTCCAAAAACTATGGAAACACTGCTATTCCATTTTCCGACTCGGATACCAGACCCCACAAAAAGAACCTTACTGCTGCTAATGCTGACGGGGGCTAAAAACCTGATCCCAGCTAGCTGGAAGTCAAATAAGATCCCTTTGGTCTCGGAATGGAGGCAAAGGGTAAATAACTTACTGAGCCTGGAGAAATACCATTTTGCCCGAAATGGAAATCTAGATGCCTATGAAATGTTGATCCAACTTTGGAAACATGGTACCCAATACGGAGCTGACCTTTGATGAGACTGGGAGAGCTGATGTTTTTGCCGTGTGGGACTTGAGAGAAATAATTTTTAATTTTTTTTCCCCTCACTTTGCCCCTTTCCCTTCCCTTCTCCTTCATTGCCCCTCCCGGAGGAGGCAAGATAGAAGAGCAAATGCCTGTAGCACTGCGTTAAAAGTAGGCCATGGGACAATCTTTATACTATGTTAACAAGATAGAGCTTTGACTAACTGTCTGTAGTGTGTTCTTATTATTATATTGTTATACATTGTTATAAGTTATTATTACAAGATCATATTGTCTTATATCTGTGAGATTATTTATTTATAGACAATCTGCTCCTTTGGAGCCTATGTTGTGCTCATTAACCTAGATTTCTGGACAGACAAAAATAACCCTTGTACAACAAAATTATCTGAAAAAGGAAAAAGAAACAAAAACATTGGAGCCAGATATTTTTGAATTCCCGTACTAATCATATGTTGGGCATGCAGTCCATCAAACTCTGGACCCTTTACATAAAACCTCTCACTGGGAGGTAGGGATTGTCATCATGCTTACTTATATTGTACTTTTTCTGAGAATTATTGCTACTACATGTATGTAAGTTTTCATTATTTTTTTCCATAAAGCTCCTTTGGAAAAAACAAACAAAAAAAAACCTCTTTTGCAATGTTAAATTTCACCATGTCATGCTGCATTGCAAGTGACGATTACAGGCAGACAGGTTCATTACTTGAGTACGGAGTGCAGTTCTGGGGACCGATCGCAAAAAAAGATATTGCAGAACTAGAAAAAGTTCAGAGAAGGGTCACAAAGCTAATAAGGAGAATGGAGAATATAACCTAAGAGAAGAGGCTAGTCAAACTGGGTCTGTTTTCTTTAGAAAAAAGGCACTTGAGAGGTGATGTGATTACTTTATATAAATATATTCAAGGCCCATATTCAGAGATGGCAGAAGCTCTGTTTATTCCAAGAAAATTGTTTCTGACAAGAGGTCACAATTTAAGGTTGGAGGAAAGGAGATTTAATCTCCTGCAACGGAAAACGTTTTTTCACTGTAAGAGCAATAAAATTGTGGAACCCATTACCAAAGGAGGTAGTGAATGCCAATACCCTAGATACATTTTAAAACTGGATACATTTCTGTATATAAACAAAATTCATGGATATGATTGCTAATATTAAATGGGTCACCTTTTAGTGAGGTTATTTAAGCTTAACTGGAGATTTTTGTAAGTATTTTAGATTTGTATAGGTTGAACTCGATGGACTTCAGTCTTTTTTTCAACCTTATCTACTATGTTACTATATTACTATGTTACCTACAATGAAGATACAATTTGCTCAATGTCCTTCTGAAGTCTCTTATAACAAACTAGTGTTTATCTAAAATATATTCAAACTATCCTATTGTTAAACTGCTTTCAAAAGGGTTTTGTGGAATTTTTATGGATTTTTAATTTATTTATTTTTTGGTAATTACATTATTTTGTTTATAGGCTAAAAACAGATAAAACAAAAAAACACGCTCTGCTTGATCAATTAAGATTTAGAAAAATGTACAATAAGCACTTTTATAGTAATAATATAAATAATAATATAAATAATTCATGCAAGACACATTTTCACTGTATCCACAATGCTTCAGTTCAAATGGCTTTATTAGTCTTTAACACTTACTGGTATGGTTTTGAAATGCAGGAAGTTAATTTCACTCATGCCACTTATAATTCACATTTCAAAGTGTTCAAGGGAATCAATCAAAGCAACTCTAATATAATATCTAAACTTGCAAAATAGACATTGTATTTGTAATTTTCATTTAATTTTTCTATCTAAATATTATGATCTTAACAATAAAAACAAAAAATGTTTACTTGTATTTTTTTGAAAAATAAATTGAAACAATTTGTAATTATGAACATTCTAAAAAAAAAAATCTGACAATGGGCTAGATTACAAATGGCATACTAACTAAAATAAATGCTGATATATTTATGTCCAGATTAGAGGCACTGCAATGGGGGCTACATTTCCCCCACCTTATGCATGTCTCTATCTGGGCAGGATCCTCTCCTAGTCCTTGTGAATGGACGAGAACATCCTAAACAACTGCTTTAAGGTTAAACCACTCACATAGACCATTAGTTTAGGGGTGATATGGAGCACTGTGCAGGGGTTTGAACCTGCATATCCTCCACAACTGCCGGGTGATCTCCACAGGGAATTGGGTTCCCTGGTCGGAGATCACTTCCTGGGGGTAGCCTACCCTGGTGAGTATCCAGAGCATTGTATCTGTTAATATCTCCGCTTCGATATTGGCCAGGGGAAATGCCTCTGGGTATTGGGTAGCATAGTCATCCACTGTAAGTATATGCTTCTTCCCAGTGGGGCTAGGTCAGTCTAAAGGTCCAATAATATCTACTGCTACTCTACTGAAGGACTTTTCAATAATGAGAAGAGGATTCAGGGGAGCTTTAGTGTGGTCTCCTGTCTTCCCTACCTTCTGACAAACTGGGCACGTTTTACAGTAGTCCTTAATTTCTACTGTAATCCCTGGCCAAAAGAAGGTCTGGGTCAGGCGATGGTGTGTCCTGGACTTTCCTAAATGTCTAGCTAGGGGAATATCATGCCCTATCCGCAGCAGGTTGGACCAAAACTTCTTTGGTACAACCAGCTGGTGTTTTGGCACCGGAACTTTTCTGCTCTTGGAGATCTGGTACAGGAGCCCTCTCTCCCACTGGAAACATTCCTCCCTGGGGCCCTGGTGGTCAGTACCTACCCAGTCTCGGTAAGGAGCTAGGGTCGGGTCGCTCAAGGTCTCCTGGGTGAAGTTGGAGGGGGATACCCAGGAGGGTTGGTCAGGGGGCAGGGTTGGAGTCAGAGAAGAAGGTCGGGCAAAGTAGGAGTCAGGGTAGAATGTCTTACCTGGGTCCCCAGATCAGATGTGGTAGCTTGGCATCTGGTTTGCTTGCGGGTGGTAACTGCAGCAACATCCTGGGGTTTATCCCCCACAAAAGCCAAGGCAAGGTGGCCAAGGTTGTTTCCCAGTAAGACCTCAGCAGGCAAGTGGCTCATGACCCCTACTTCTATAGCATGGGGCCCGACACCCCAATCCAGTTGCACTTGTGCTGTGGGGATTCTTAGTATGGCACCCACAGCCACCCCAATGGCAAGTATCCTCGCTGTATGGCCGGGGGCGGGGGCCAGGTGGGGTTGGACCAGGGTGACTGTAGCTCCAGTGTCCCTTAGTCACAAAATGAGCTGGGTAGCCTCTTCCAGGGAAGGTACATGGCAACCCGCAAACCAAGAGTCCAAGGACTGGTTGAACTTTTGGGTTCACTCAGTGAATGGCTGCCCCTCTAGTCTTTATAGCCCTCGGAACTTCAGCCGATGAGCCTCCGGTGTCAGTCCATAGCAGCCAAGAATGTGTTCTTTCACCAAGTTGTAGTGCTTCTGTTCCCCTGGAGGTACAGTGTGAAAAGAATCCAGGGCTCAACCAGATAGCTTCTTAAGCAAGATGGTTACTCGGTCATTGGAGGCGACACCCTTCAGCTCACACTGGGTCTTGAAAAGTTGGAGGTAGCTGTCAATCTCCTCCTTACCATCTTTGAAGGCTCAAAAAGCCTCGTGGGGTAGCTTTCTTGGCCCGGACAGGTGGTTCCATTTATTTCCCATTGATTTCTAAAACTCCAGCATGTGGACCCGGGTGGCTTCCATGACCATCTGCATGATAATCTCTGCAGGTGGGTTAGTCCCATAGATGGCCAGCAGCCACTGGCTATCCCTCTGGAGGTCCAACATTGTAGTCTCCGGGGTTGAGCCCTTACTGGGCCATTGCTGCTTTGGCTGCTACCAGCCTCACTACCTGGTTTACTAGCCTGATCACCCTCCATTAGTTCCTTGATGATGGCCCTAGAGTCCATTGTTCCATAGTGTCCATCGGTATAAGGATGGTGGTTCTGTGTTGATCCTGGGGGAGCAGCAGCACTTCCAGGGTGTTGTTTGAAAAAGCCCTTGGTCCCCAGCTGCTACAGTCCAAAAAGCGACATGATCCATGACTGAGGGCCAGAGCTATGGGCGACTAAACATACACTAGGAAAGACACTGAAGAGTGGAGGTTGAAGAGAGGGGTCTGGAACCCCCAGTTCCCAAGGGAGCTCCCCTCCGGCAATCACCCCATCTTTTGCCCTCCCCAAGGGGTACCAATCCCCAAAAGAGTGGAGCTCTTGGACAAGGGGCCACTGCAGAAACCTGGTGTAAAGGACACCGGGGATGCAGGATGATGTGGCCAACCAGCAGTTCCAGTGGCCCGGTCGGCCGGATAGGGACTAGGCGGTCAGGGACCAGCTCTTTCCTGATGATGTGTGACCCACAAACAAAGCAAATCCAAGGTCTGGGAGATCACAGTGGCTCTCAAAAATCCCAAATTTGCTTAGAAACAGGAGGGGGTGAGGTAGTAGGGGGGTGGAGGTTTAACCCCTGCAGCAAAAGAGAGAGAAATATGTATTTACAATAAAAAGTACATTATTCTGTAAGTTTAACACATTAAAATGTGAAAAATATACAGTACATATACAGTAAAACACATATAAAACACATAAATACATATGTATACATATATAGACATATATATGTATAAATGTATTGGAACCCTTTGCAGTTAAGTAGCTGAAAACATAAAATAATTTTTATGCAATATTCATATTTTTTAAAGTGTTTAACTATTTATTTTCTGTTAATATTTCACATTCCAATTTTCTTCACATAAGAGAATATGTTCTAAATATTTTTAAATAGATATTCCTATATATATATATATATATATATACTAAATAGATAAAATAACTCATTGTGTAAACCAGTCAGAAGGCTTGCTTTAAACCCAGAAAATCTCTGACTACACTGTTTCCAATGCAGCAAAGGAATCTGGGTAAGATATGCAAATGAGGTTCACAATGACTCACCTTTTTACTTTTAGCCTGCATTTTAAGACAGACTTCCCTTTACGCCATAGCACTACTGCATTACACAGCTTTTATGCTTAGCTAGGGTTAGTACAGTGATTCAGACCAATCCCAGGACAGCTGATTTGTGGTTATTGCCACTCATAGGCTGGGAGTAGGTTGAATCACTGCTTGTTAAAGTTAATTTCTGGGGGAAGATCAACAACAACTAAAATTATGGGGAGGCAAAAAGTGAGTTTAAAATCCTCCACTAAATACAAAATATAGAGAAAATAACTCATTGTGTAAACCATTTAAAAATCTAAACAAGTCAGAAGACTTGCTTTAAACCCAGAAACTCTCTGACTACACTGTTTCCAATGCAGCAAAGGAATCTGGGTAAGATATGAAAATGAGGCTCACAATGACTCACTTTTTTACTTTTAGCCTGCTTTTTAAGACAGACTTCCCTTTACGCCATAGCACTGCTGCATTACGCAGCTTTTATGCTTAGCTAGGGTTAGTACAGTGATTCAGACCAATCCCAGGACAGCTGTTTCGTGGTTATTGCCACGCATCAGCTGGGAGTAGGTTGAATCACTGCTTGGTAAAGTACATTTCTGGGGGAAATTTAACAACAATTAAAATTATGGGGAGGCGAAAAGTGCATATCTTAACCAGATTCCTTTGCTGCATTGGAAACAGTGTAGTCTGAGAGTTTCTGGGTTTAAAGCAAGTCTTCTGACTTGTTTAGATTTGTAAATGGTTTACACAATGAGTTATTTTCTCTATATGTTGTATTTAGTGGAGGATTTTACTCACTTTTTACCTCCCCATAATTTTAATTGTTGTTGAATTCCCCCCAGAAATGAAGTTTACCAAGCAGTGATTCAACCTACTCCCAGCTGATGAGTGGCAATAACCATGAAACAGCTGTCCTGGGATTGGTCTGAATCACTGTACTAACCCTAGCTAAGCATAAAAGCTGTGTAATGCAGCAGTGCTATGGCGTTAAGGGAAGTCTGTCTTAAAAAGCAGGCTAAAAGTAAAAAGGTGAGTCATTGTGAACCTCATTTGCATATCTTACCCAGATTCCTTTGCTGCATTGGAAACAGTGTAGTCAGAGCGTTTCTGTGTTTAAAGCAAGTCTTCTGACTTGTTTAGATTTGTAAATGGTTTACACAATGAGTTATTTTCTCTCTCTCTCTCTCTCTCTCTCTCTCTCTATATCTATCTATCTATCTATCTATCTATCTATCTATCTATCTATCTATCTATCTATCTATCTATCTATCTATCTATCTATATATATATATATATATATATATATATATATATATATATACCAAAATTCATTAAAATTATGGGGGGAGATAAAAAACTGAAATTAAAATCCTCCATGTCTCAAAATTAAATCAATGTAAATATTTGCATAGGAAATTAGTACATCTAGGCAAGTATCCCCGCTTGCTTTTCCCCAGAAATTCTAAATATACAATGTTTCCAATGCACAAGAGAATTGTGGGTAAGTTATGCAAATTCTCAGTTTTTTTGCTTCAAAAATACTGTTTTGACACAGTGATCCTTTTAAACAGGATTATGACAGCAAACCAGAAATCACTCACTAGACAAGCCTGTTTCGTTCTTTTTGGAACTCATCAGTAGAAGATAGATTTCTGGTTGCTGCATTGGTAAAGCTATTTTCATGGTTAAACCAAAATTCATTAAAATTATGGGGGGACATAAAAAACTGAAATTAAAATCCTCCATGTCTCAAAATTAAATCAATGTAAATATTTGCATAGCAAATTAGTACATCTAGGCAAGTATCCCCGCTTGCTTTCCCCCAGAAATTCTTAACATACAATGTTTCCAATGCACAAGAGAATTGTGGGTAAGTTATGCAAATTCTCAGTTTTTTTGCTTCAAAAATACTGTTTTGACACAGCGATCCTTTTAAACAGGATTATGACAGCAAAAAAGAAATCACTCACTAGACAAGCCTGTTTCGTTCTTTTTGGAACTCAATAGTAGGAGATAGATTTCTGGTTGCTGCATTGGTAAAGCTATTTTCATGGTTAAACCAAAATTCATTAAAATTATGGGGGGGGGATAAAAAACTGAAATTTGCATATCTAATTTGCATATCTTACCCACAATTCTCTTGTGCATTGGAAACATTGTACAGGTGGCCCTCGGTTTACAACGGTTCAATTTGCACCGTTTCAGAATAACAACCTTTTTTTTCAGTCATGTGACTACTATTGAAAAGCATTGAGAAGCAGTGCATTGATTAAAATAGCCAGTAGGTGGAGCTGTCCGCTTGTGTTGCAGCAAAGATATGCAAGCCAAGCAAGCTGAAATTAATCAGTTTAACCAGACCTGAGCTATCGAGCAGCTTGCAAAGGAACAAGATCTTCCTGTCTATAAATCAGTCCAGATTGGAATGCATATAAAGAACTGTTTGCAGAAAAATGCAAATAAAGTCTGTGTTGTGTGATTATTTTGTTAGGTTTATAATGCTGTGTAGCAAATGTTTTTGTTCATTTAACTTAGTTTAATTATATATTCTGTGTTGTGTGATTATTGTATTAGGTTTATAATGCTGTTTAACATTTAAAGTCTTCATTTCAAAGCTTTAAAAACAATCTATTAGGTGTTACTTATGCCAATTTTGAGAGGGGCCTGGAACCTAACTCCCTCACTTCCCATTGACTTACATTATAAACTGGGTTTCAATTTACAATGGTTTCGATTTACAACCATTCCTTCTGGAACCTAACTCCGGCGTAAACTGAGGGCTACCTGTATATTAAGAATTTCTGGGGAAAAGCAAGCGGGGATACTTGCCTAGATGTACTGATTTCCTATGCAAATATTTACATTGATTTAATTTTGAGACATGGAGGATTTTAATTTCAGTTTCAAATCTCCCCCCATAATTTTAATGAATTTTGGTATATATATATATATATATATATATATATATAGGTTTACAAAAAAAAAAACATCAGATATATGTAGAAATGTGTATTCATGAATAAATATTACATATTCTTCTATGTGAAGAACATTGGAATGTGAAATATTATAATATTTCTTTTCAGGTCAGTGTACTTGAGAAGGTTTAAGTGGAAGTAGGATGTTTTTTTTCCACTTTTCTCGCTCTATTGAAGTCTATGGGAGAATACGTTAACGTGATCACAATATTGTAACATAGAATATCTTTGCACGTCGGGTTAGTGCATGAGCAAAAACTTTTTACTTTCAACTTGTAAAACACGCAGTATTTGAAATGCGTAAAAAGCTGAAGTTGAGCTCAGTTAATGCTCGACCGTGAGTGATAATTAGTGCTCCATTCGTAATCTAGCCCAATATCAGCTGAAGTTCAAAACTCAATATCAGACTAAATATATTTTCATGATTTTTAAGGACCTCTGAATGAGACCAAGAAAAAAAAATCCCCATAATAACAAAGATATTTCATTGACAAATTTCACATAAACCAAATTACTATATTAAAAATATTATTTTTTTAAATCAGAATGAATCATTTATCTAGAACATTTCTTTTTGGCCATGCACATCTCTAGCAAATGCCTACTTAATTATTTTCTTGAATATGCAAAATAGGGGATAATAAATATTTATAAGAAGAGAAGAATTCATAAAGTATTTCTAGTATTTATGCTTATGATCGGGAGTAGTTAAGGTTTACATTGCATGTTGTTTATTGTCAGTATTTTATATTAGCAGAATTTTTCCTACCTCAGACTGGTTTTGGAATAGTTATGTTTATAAGCAGCATTTTGGAATACAATTGTTTATGAGCATCATTTTATATTCTTATATATTAAAACCACAAGTGATAATAATCTGAAAAACAGAACTCTGCTCACCTAAAATGCATTAGAAATTAGATCTTGAAGACTTTCTATGCATTTGTTCTGTGACTTTTAAACCGCACATGTGTACACTAATAGAATTTGATCTTTGCCTTACCAGCTGTTGAACAACCAAAAGTTATTTGTATTGGGTTATGTAGCCTGTTAATGGATTAGATGTGGTAAATCTTGACCCTTGGGGGGAAAAAGTTGAAATCTGTGACGTAACATACGATCCGCCAGTCTCAATTTGACACAGATCGATGCTTACATCATTACAGGTGTTCTGAATACACATTCGGCACTATTTGACACTTTTTCAAAGTTATCAAATAGTTAACCGGTACACTCGCGGCTATTCTGGCCCAGCATACCTGGTTTTCAATCCACCACCCTGGAGGCCGCGGATGCCATAAGAATCAATGGGAGTCTGAAAGCAGCGAAAGCTTACGTTCGATGCTGCCAGATATCCCATTGATTTCTATGGTAGAAAACCAGTAACGTTTACACCTAACACCCTAATATAAGCCTCTAGTCTAAACACCCCTAATCTGCCGCCCGACATCGCCGCCACCTACATAATGTTAATAACCTTTATCCCATCGTTCCTAGACCCCACCACCACTAAATAAAAGTATTAACCCCTATCCCACCGCTCCCAGACCCCGCCACCACTAAATAAAGTTATTAACCCCTATCCCGCCGCACCTGGACCCTGCCGAAACCTAAATAAAGTTATTAACCCCTAAACATCTGGCCTCCCACATCACTACTATTAACTAAACCGCCAGCCCCCCACATCGCCGTAAAATAAATTAAGCTATTAACCCCTAAACCTAACAACCCGCTAACTTTACATTAAAATGACAACATCCCTATCTTATAATAAATTAAAACTTACCTGTAGAATTAAAATAAACTATATTAAACTATTAATTAACCTACCCTAACTATGATACTATAATTACATTAAACTGGCTAATTAACTATATTACATATTAAGAAATCCTAACCCTACTCAAATTATTTAAATCTACTATTAAAAATTACTAAATTACAAAAAAAATAAACGCTAAGTTACAAAAAATAAAAAGCACTAAATTACGAAAAAAACAAAAACACAGTATCAAAAATAAAAATGAATTACAACTAATCTAATAGCCCTATCAAAATAAAAAGCCCCCCCAAAATAAAAACCCCCTAGCCTACAATAAACTACCAATGGCCATTAAAAGGGCCTTTTGTGGGGCATTGCCCCAAAGAAATCAGCTCTTTTACCTGTAAAAAAATACAAACACCCCCAACAGTAAAATGCACCACCCAACCAACCAACCTCCCCAAATAAAAAGCCTATCTAAAAAACTAAGCTCCCCATTGCCCTTAAAAGGGCATTTGTATGGGCATTGCCCTTAAAAGGGCATTTAGCTCTTTTACCTGCCCAGACCCTACTCTAAAAATAAAATCCACCCAAAAAAAAGCCTTAAATAAACCTAACACTAACCCCCGACGATCCACTTACAGTTTTTAAACTTCCGCTTGAAGGATCCATCCAGCCGGCAAGAGGTCTTCATCCGGACGGCAAGAAGTCTTCATCCGGGTGGCCTCTTCTATCTTCATCCATCCAGCAAAGTCTTCATCCATGCGGCCTCTTCTATCTTTATCCATCTGTCACGGAGCAGGTCCATCCTGAAGACACCCGGCGTGGATCTCGCCACTGTAAACTGGATATTGAATGCAAGTGACGTCATCCAAGATTGCGTCCCTTGCATTCCTTTTGGCTGAAACGTTCCAATCAGCCAATAGGATTTGAGCAGCTCTCATCCTATTGGCTGTTCCAATCAGCCAATAGGATTGAGCTCTCATCCTATTGGCTGATTTGAGCAGCCAATAGGATTTTAGCAGCTCTAATCCTATTGGCTGATTGGAACCTTTCAGCCAATAGGAATGCAAGGGATGCCATTTTGGATGATGTCACTTGCATTCAAGTTCCAGTTTACGGCGGCAACCATATTAAAGAGGAGCTCCGCGCCGGATGTCTTCAGGATGGACACGCTCTGTGCCGGATGGATGAAGATAGAAGAGGCCACATGGATGAAGATTTTGCCAGATGGATGAAGATGTAGGAGGCCGCCCGGATGAAGACTTCTTGCTGGCTGGATGAATTCTTATCTTCAAGCGAAACTTCAAAAACTGTAAGTGGATCATTGGGGGTTAGTGATAGGTTTATTTAAAAGTTTTTTGGGTGGGTTTTATTTTTAGATTAGGGTCTGGGCAGGTAAAATAGCTAAATGCCCTTTTAAGGGCAATGCCCATATGAATGCCCTTTTCAAGGCAATGGAGAGCTAAGGATTTTTAGATAGGGTTTTTATTTGGGGGGTTGGTTGGTTGGGTGGTGGGTTTTACTGTTGGGGGTGTTTGTATTTTTTTTTTTTACAGGTAAAAGAGCTGATTTCTTTGGGGCAATGCCCCACAAAAGGCCCTTTTGAGGGCCATTGGTAGTTTATTGTAGGCTAGGGTTTTTTTTTTTATTTTGGGGGGGGGGCTTTTTTATTTTGATAGGGCTATTAGATTAGGTTTAATTCGTTTTTATTTTTGATACTGTGGTTTTGTTTTTTTTCCGTAATTTAGTGTTTTTTATTTTTTGTAACTTAGCGTTTTTTTTTGTAATTTAGTAATTTTTAAAAACAAACAAAAAACACGGCTCTGAAAAGACAACCAGGAATCAAACAGTATAGGATAAATATAATGCTTAATATATAAGAAGAAGCACAAATGGATATTAGTAGATACCACTATTAGCCTTTTAAAATGTGTGTATAAAAATATATATGTATTAAAAAATGTCCATGAATTAGAATAGGACAAACAGAGTCATAGTCACCAATGTGATATAATGCTTTAAGGAAAGCTCCAATTCTGAGAGAATGATATCCAAAAGGAACTTGCTAGTAGATATGTCTGATCAATTGCAGTATTTTCCATTAACAATATTATCCAATGGACTTATCCCTGGGTGCTGCTTGAATTAGGAAACAAGTTGCTGCTGTTTCATCAAATGGAACAAACTCTGGGGGAAAAGCACAAGCGCAACCCAGATTCAAGGAAGTAAAACAAAATTTATTAAAACACAGTGTGCTATATTGCACTTACAAGATTGCAGGTAAAAAACAGGCACATCAGAGATATCCTGGCCATAAACAGCTTCACTGACAGCTCAGGATCCACTGCAAGTCCAATCTTTCAAAAGTCAAATCTTTGCAGGTTTAAACAGCTGATTGCTTCCAGA
The DNA here is from genome assembly GCF_027579735.1 of Bombina bombina. Lineage (NCBI taxonomy): Eukaryota > Metazoa > Chordata > Amphibia > Anura > Bombinatoridae > Bombina > Bombina bombina. The sequence goes on from NC_069499.1 coordinate 1,244,938,107, forward strand.
ACCAGTAATGTATGCAGATCCTTTTGAAATCTTTTAGCTTAAAACTCTTTAACTCTACGCGTTTCTTCTGCCTTCTAAGCAGACTTTGTCAAGAGATTTCCAAACAGAACATCCAGAAGTATCTGAGTGAATGTGCTAAAATATCCATTTAAAAACCACACAATAACTGGGTTTTCTAATGGATTTCTAATTGATTGGAATGGTCTTAAATTTGAAAACCTAGCAAAAGCAGTGTAAAGGGCTCTTATAATGGATTTAATAAAACCCCAAATGTTCTTGAAATATTGCAATCATCCCATTCATACTGAACTCCTGCTATTCAGTGTACAGCAGTGAATCATCTTTTTCTTGGACAAATAGTTTTTATAAGTCCATTTATTCAAACAATAATGAGATGGTTATGCCCAAAGAATGCATTTTTATAGCAGTGAAAACATTTGTGTTCTGGCCAAAGCAACTCATTTGTTAGAATTGCATGAGCATAACATATAATTTAGCTTGAATAAATGTAATTCACTCACATAAATGTATTCGTTCCCACTAGCACACAGGAATGTATATCCAAATAATTTCTCTCACATGGCTAAGCAGGTGTCCAAATTACCCTTTCACTGGCAATTTGCTTAGAATTTTCCTCTTTTAAAAAAAAAAAATTCTTATATGTAAGTAAAGCTTTTTTTAGATACTATTTAATTCTATTTTTTATTGTCAGTCTAAAATATGTTTTAACAGGCTCCAAAATATAAACAGACATTTCCATTTATTTTAGCTTGGTTGTCAAAGAGTACACTTTCACATAGCCCCACCTGCTTAGCAAGTCAACACCTAGATTACGAGTTTTGCGTTAGAGGCTGTGCGGTGCTAACGAGCAGTTTATGCTCACTGCTCACTTACAGACAGTGCTGGTATTACAGATTTTTACAAACCGGACAACAAGTGAGCGTTGAGCAAAATCTTGCTCATTACCGCACTCCAATACCAGCACTGCTTACGTTAGAGGTGAGCTAATGTAACGTGCTCGTGCACAATTTCCCCATAGGAATCAACGGGGAGAGCCGGCTGAAAAAAAAGTCTAACACCTGCCAAAAAGCAGCGTACAACTCCTTAACGCAGCCCCATTGATTCCTATGGGGAAATAAAAACATAATTTATGTAAGAACTTACCTGATAAATTCATTTCTTTCATATTGGCAAGAGTCCATGAGCTAGTGACATATGGGATATACAATCCTACCAAGAGGGGCAAAGTTTTCCAAACCTCAAAATGCCTATAAATACACCCCTCACCACACCCACAATTCATTTTAACGAATAGCCAAGCAGTGGGGTGATAAAGAAAGGAGTAGAAAGCATCAACAAAAGAAATTTGGAAATAATTGTGCTTTATACAAAAAATCATAACCACCATAAAATGGGTGGGCCTCATGGACTCTTGGCAATATGTAATTGGCAAGAGTCCATGAGCTAGTGACATATGGGATATCAATACCCAAGATGTGGATCTCCACTCAAGAGTCACTAGAGAGGGAGGGAATAAAATAAAAACAGCCATAATCTGCTGAAAAAAAAATAATCCACAACCCAAAAATATAAGTTTATTTCATTTTAAAGAAAAAAACTTAAATCAAAAGCAGAAGAATCAAACTGAAACAGCTGCCTGAAAAACTTTTCTACCAAAAACTGCTTCCGAAGAAGCAAATACATCAAAACGGTAGAATTTAGTAAATGAATGCAAAGAGGACCAAGATGCCGCTTTTCAAATCTGATCAACTGAAGCTTCATTCTTAAAAGCCCACAAAGTGGAGACTGATCTAGTAGAATGAGCTGTAATTCTCTGAGGCGGGGCCTGACCCGACTCAAAATAAACTTGATGAATCAAAAGTTTCAACCAAGAAGCCAAGGAAATAGCAGAAGCCTTCTGACCTTTCCTAGGACCAGAAAATAAAACAAATAGACTGGAAGTCTTCCTGAAATCTTTAGTAGCTTCCACATAATATTTCAAAGCTCTTACCACATCCAAAAAATGTAAGGAACTTTCCAAAGAATTCTTAGGATTAGGACACAAGGAAGGGACAACAATTTATCTACTAATATTGTTAGAATTCACAACCTTAGGTAATTAAAAAGAAGTCTGCAAAACTGCCTTATCCTGATGAAAAAATCAGAAAAGGAGACTCACAAGACAGAGCAGATAGCTCAGAAACTCTTCTAGCAGAAGAGATGGCCAAAAGGAACAACACTTTCCAAGAAAGTAGTTTAATGTCCAAAGAATGCATAGGTTCAAATGGAAGAACCTGTAAAGCCGTCAGAACCAAATTAAGACTCCAAGGAGGAGAAATTGATTAAATAACAGGCTTAATAAGAACTAAAGCCTGTACAAAACAGTGTATATCAGGAAGTATAGCAATCTTTCTGTGAAATAAAACAGAAAGAGCAGAGATTTGTCCTTTCAAGGAACTTGCAGACAAACCCTTATCCAAACCGTCCTGAAGAAACTGTAAAATTCTAAGAATTCTAAAAGAATGCCAGGAGAATTTATGAGAAGAACACCATGAAATGTAAGTCTTCCAAACTCTATAATAAATCTTTCTAGAAACAGATTACGAGCTTGTAACATAGTATTAATCACTGAGTCAGAGAAACCTCTATGACTTAGAACTAAGCGTTCAATTTCCATACCTTCAAATTTAATGATTTGAGATCCTGATGGAAAAACGGACCTTAAGATAGTAGGTCTGGCCGAATAGAAGTGGCCAAAGCGGGCAACTGGACATCCAAACCAGATCCACATACCAAAACCTGTGTGGCCATGCTGGAGCCACCAGCAACACAAATGATTGTTCCATGAGGATTTTGGAGATCACTCTTGGAAGGAGAACTAGAGGCGGGAAAATGAAAGCAGGATGATAACACCGAGGAAGTGTCAGCGCATTCCCCTACTTCCGCCTGAACATCCCTGGACCTGGACAGGTATCTGGGAAGTTTCTTGTTTAGATGAGAGGCCATGAGATCTATCTCTGGAAAACCCCACAACTGAACAATCTAAGAAAACACATCTGGATGGAGAGACCACTCCTCTGGATGTAAAGTCTGGCGGCTGAGATAATCCGCCTCCCAATTGTCTACACCTGGGATAAGCACCGCAGAGATTAGACAAGAGTTGGATTCCGCCCAAACAAGTATCCGAGATACTTTTTTCATAGCTTGGGGACTGTGAGTCCCACCCTGATGATTGACATATGCCACTGTTGTGATATTGTCTGTCTGAAAACAACTGAAGGGCTCTCTCTTTAGCAGAGGCCAAAACTGAAGAGCTCTGAGAATTGCAAGGAGTTCTAAAATATTTATTGGTAATCTTGCCTCTTGAGTTTTCCAAACCCCTTGTGCTGTCAGAGATCTACAAACAGCCCCCCAACCTGAAAGACTCACATCTGTTGTGATCACAGTCCAGGTTGGCCGAACAAAAGAAGCCCCTTGAACTAAACGATGGTGATCTATCCACCATGTCAGAGAGTGTTGTACATTGATTCAGCAAACAAAGCTGTAGAGGTCTCATGTGAAAACGAGCAAAGGGGATCGCGTCCGATGCTGCAGTCATGAGACCTAAAACTTCCATGCACATAGCCACTGAAGGGAATGATTTAGACTGAAGGTGCCGGCATGCTGCAACCAATTTTAAATGTCTCTTGTCTGTTAGAGACAGAGTCATGGACACTGAATCTATCTGGAAGCCTAAAAAGGTGACCCTTGTCTGAGGAATCAAGAAACTTTTGGTAAATTGATCCTCCAACCATGTTTCCAAAGAAACAACATTAATTGATTCGTGTGAGATTCTGCAGTACTAAAAGACTGAGCTAGTACCAAGATATCGTCCAAATAAGGAAACACCGCAATACCCTGTTCTCTGAATACAGAGAGTAGGGCACCCAGAACCTTTGAAAAGATTCTTGGAGCTGTTGCTAGGCCAAATGGAAGAGCAACAAATTGGTAATGCTTGTTTAGAAAAGAGAATCTCAGAAACTGATAATGTTCTGGATGAATCGGAATATGAAGGTATGCATCCTGCAAGTCTATTGTGGATATATAATGTCCTTGCTGAACAAAAGGCCGAATAGTCCTTATAGTCACCATTATGAAAGTTGGTACATAACGATTCAAAAATGTTAGATCCAGAACTGGTCTGAATAAATTTTCCTTCTTTGGTACAATGAATAGATTTGAATAAAACCCCAAACCTTGTTCCTGAGGAGGAACTGGCATGATTACCCCTGAAGACTCCAGGTCTGAAACACACTTCAGGAAAGCCTGAGCTTTTACTGGATTTACTGGGATACGTGAGAGAAAAAAATCTTCTCACAGGAGGTCTTACTCTGAATCCTATTCGATACCCTTGAGAGACAATGCTCTGAAACCATTGATTTTGGACAGATTTTATCCAAATATCTTTGAAAAACCTTAATCTGTCCCTACCAGCTGAGCTGGAATGAGGGCCGCACCTTCATGCGGATTTAGGGGCTGACTTTGGTTTCCTAAATGGCTTGGATTTATTCCAATTTGAGGAAGGCTTCCAAATTGAAGCAGATTCCTTGGGGGGAAGATTGAGTTTTTGTTTCTTATTTCATATATTTTTTCATTTTCATATATAATTTTTTCATTTTCATATATTATTTCATATATATCATGCACATTAGAAGTTGAAGGAACTACAACTGGCAATGTGCTATTACTGATGGATACAATAACTGCATGTAAAAGTTTATCATGACAACTATTACAAATGACATTCGGCTAAATAATTTCAACAATTTTACAACAAATGCACTTAGCTTTCGTAGGACCGATGTCAGGCAGCAATGTTCCAGCAGAAACTTCTGAGGCAGGATCAGATAAAGACATCTTGCAAAATGTAAGAGAAAAAAACAACATCAAAGCAAAATTATCTATTTCCTTATATGACCGTTTTCAGGAATGGGAAAAAAAGCAAATAGCATAGGCCTCTGATGGAGAAAAAAATCAAGAGGCAAACATCAATGGGGTATTGAAATAATGAAAAAGTTGTTTATATTACCCAAATATGAAACTGACAGTCTGCAGAAGGAAATACATGAACCTGACTCATGGCAAATATAAGTATAATACATATATTTAGAACTTTATATAAATGCATAAAGTGCCAAACCATAGCTGAGGTGTCTTAAGTAATAAAAAACATACTTACCAAAAGACACCCATCCACATATAGCAGATAGCCAAACCAGTACAGAAACAGTTATCAGTAGAGGTAATGGTACATTGAGAGTATATTGTCGATCTGAAAAGGTAGGTAGGAGATGAATCTCTACGACCGATAACAGAGAACCAATGAAATAGACCCCCATTAGGGAAATCATTGTATTCAACAAGTGATACTCCCTTCATGTCCCTCTGACATTCACTGTACTCTGAGAGGAATCGGGCTTCAACAATGCTGAGAAGCACATATCAATGTAGAAATCTTAGCACAAACTTACTTCACCACCTCCATAGGAGGCAAAGTTTGTAAAACTGAATTGTGGGTGTGGTGAGGGGTGTATTTATAGGCATTTTGAGGTTTGGGAAACTTTGCCCCTCCTGGTAGGATTGTATATCCCATATGTCACTAGCTCATGGACCCTTGTCAATTACATGAAAGAAATTTACGTTTTCACCTAACACCCTAACATAAACCCAGAGTCTAAACACCCCTAATCTTACACTTATGAACCCCTAATCTGCCGCCCCCGACATCGCCGACACCTACATTATATTATTGACCCCTAATCTGCCTCTCCGGACACCGCCGCCACCTACATTATACTTATGAACCCCTAATCTGCTGCCCCCAACATCGCCAACATCCACATTATATTTATTAACCCATAATCTGCCTTCCCCAATGTCGCCGCAACCTACCTACACTTCTTACTTCTGTGTATAAGATTCCCTGTTATAATAATATCTTATGAGATAATAGTTAATTTATTATGTGTATAAGATTCCATAATGAATATCTTATTTTGTCAGAAGTCGAGTGAAAAGCATAAAGTGAACCTTATTACCACCTTTATATACAAAAAACTGCTAACCTGCAATTCCACCTTAAACCTAAGAAGGTGTGCCTCCATGGAACCTACCTTAATTACCTAACCAATAAGATCACAAGAAACACCTTTATAAGGAAGCATTCAACCTGTCTGGAGTATCTTGATAAAGCCCCCAGAGGGTGAAACGCGTAGATTTTACTCCAGACTTTTCTACTACCACTTTTCTCCAACCACGTTTAAAGAAAGTCTTACAAACTCCAAGAAGCTGCGATCCAGCCCCTCAAGTGGACTCTCTAATTTTCATGATTTAGGAGCCAAAACCACAAGGAGGACCAAGGATCTGATCAGCGAGAAAGTGGAGCACAGCTTTTCTTTCTAACAGTGGATCCCCAACACTGCACATCAAAGTGCAGAAGAAAAAAGTTTTTTACAGCTGCAGTTCAAACATCTTGAAAAAGATCAATTACATCTGAACACGCTAAACATCCAGCGTGCACAGTCACAGCCTATCCTAAGAGAGGTGTGACCCCCTAACCACCAATCAGGAACGGAGGCTTGTTTGTTATCTCACGTTAAGCCACGAAGGAACAAAACTGAGAAGGAAGCTCACAGAACATCGGCACTTACACGATTCCCAACAGACATTTGTAAGGTACCTTACAGCTTGCTTTAATCCCAAGGTGGCATTTTTTGTTTATCAAGTTATATTCAGAGACCATATACTGTCAAGTCACTCGACTTACTGAAACAAGTTCATAGGGAGACGTCCCTTTTTTTTTATTTGCTTTTATTTGTTTTATTTGCCATATATCTTTTAGTTAATCCTAAAGTTTTATTGTTGACAGATAATTTAGTTTAATAAAATAGTTTTAACACTTCTATATCTTTCTTTATTTTTTGGATATAGTTATATCCATTTCTTATCACTTTAAATTGGATCGTCACTAGCTTCACTTACACTTATTTACTCCTCATAATCTATTCACGAACACTATCCACATCATCTGTAATTACAGATTTAGTAATATTATTCTTTTCAAAACATAAAAAAAAATAATAATTTTATACCAGTCAACACATAGGACTTAAATCCTAAATATCCGTTGTCTGAGACACTTAGATACTTTTGTTTTTACACCTGATACAAATCAGAATCACTTATAATATTTCACTTAGATAAGTTACACATATAATGGTAGCATAAATCCTAGCTTAATTTATAAGCGCCAGTGGAAATCCAAACTCTTACAATTCTACACTTCTTAAACCCTAATCTGCCGCCCCCAATGTTAAACATATTAACCCCTAAAACGCAGCACTCCTGCCTCGCAAACATTAGTTAAATATTATTAACCCCTAATCTACTGTCCCTAACATCGCCGCCACCTACCTACATTTATTAACCCCTAATCTGCCACCCCCAACGTCGCCGCAACTATTCTAAATTTATTAACCCCTAAACCTAAGTCTAACCCTAACCCCCACTAACTTAAATATAATTTAAATACATCTAAATAAAATTACTATCATTAACTAAATTATTCCTATTTAAAACTAAATACTTACCTATAAAATAAACCCTAAGCTAGCTACAATATAACTAATAGTTACAGTGTAGCTAGCTTAGGGTTTATTTTTATTTTACAGGCAAGTTTGTATTTATTTTAACTAGGTAGAATAGTTATTAAATAATTATAAAACTAATTAATAACCTAGTTAAAATAAATACTAATGTACCTGTAAAATAAAACCTAACCTAAATTACACTAACACCTAACACTACACTATAATTATTATTATTATCAGGTATTTGTACAGCACCAACAGATTCCGCAGAGCTGTAAACATAGTCAATATACAGGATAGCTTTTGCAGGGATCATGTGGGTAGAAGGCCCTGCCAAGAGTTTAACTGTTGTAGTCGGCTCTTATGAAGGCGATCTGCAAACAGTTGAGCTCATAGGCTTACATTCTAAGGGGTTAAAGGGGAAAGCAATGGAGTTAGGAAAGGTTAGTGTTGGTTGTAAGCATCCCTGAATAGTAGAGTTTATAGGGAGCGCTTGAAGCTGTTAAAACTAAGGGAGAGTCTTGTGGAGCGAGGCAGGGAGTTCCACAAGATGGGGGCCAGTCTGGAAAAGTCCTGTAGACGGAAATGTGAAGAAGTAACAAGAGAGGAGGAGATCCTGAGCTGATCGAAGGGGACAGGAGGGAGAGTATCTGGAGAAAAGTTCTGAAATGTAGGGGGTAGCAGTGCAGTTGAGAGATTTGTATGTCAGAGTGAGGATTTTGTGTTTAATCCTAGAGGCAAGAGGAAGCCAGTGAAGGTATTGGCAAAGAGGCGCAGCAGATGAAGATCGACGAGTAAGGAAAATGAGTCTGGCAGAGGCATTCATAATGGATTGTAAAGGAGCTATGCGGCAGCTAGGTAGACCAGAGAGGACGGAGTTGCAGTAGTCGAGACGGGAAAGGATGAGAGAGTGGATTAAAATCTTAGTTGTATCTTATGTAAGGAAATGTCTAATTTTAGCGATGTTTTTAAGGTGGAAGTGGCAGGCTTTAGCCAAGGACTGAATGTGAGGAGTGAAGGAAAGATCTGAGTCAAGTGTGACCCCAAGATATCGGGCATGCGGGGTAGAAGTAATGATGGAATTATCAACAGTTATAGAAATTTTGGGGGTGGAGACATTGGAAGAAGGGGGAAAAATAAGGAGTTCCGTTTTGGAGAGATTTAGCTTAAGGTAGTGAGAGGACATCCAAGATGAGATATGAGAAAGACAGTTAGTAATATGGGTTAGCAAGAAATGAGTTAGGTCTGGTGCCGAGAGGTAGATTTGGATGTCATCGGCATACAAATGATATTGAAACCCATGGAACTTTATTAGGGAACCTAATGATGACGTGTAGATTGAAAATAGAAGGGGACCAAGGATAGAGCCTTGAGGTACCCCAACAGAAAGTGGTAATGGGGCAGAGGATGCTCCGGAGAAGGCTACACTAAATGTATGGTTAGTTAGATAGGAAGAGAACCACGAAAGAGCTGTGTCGCAGATGCCAAAGCATTGGAGGGTTTGGAGCAGAAGAGGGTGGTCAACAGTGTCAAAGGCTGCAGACAGGTCAAGGAGGATAAGCAGAGAGAAGTGGCCTTTGGATTTTGCTGTAAGTAGGTCATTGTTAACCTTGACAATTGCTGTCTCTGTAGAGTGATGGGGATGAAATCCAGATTGCAATGGGTCAAGAAGAGAGTTTAGTGTAAGGAAATGGGATAGACGTACGTATACTAGCTTTTCTAGGAGCTTTGAGGCAAGAGGGAGTAGGGAAATAAGGCGGTAGTTGGATGGGGAGGTTGGATCGAGGGAAGGTTTTTTTGAGGATAGGTGTTACCAGTGCATGTTTTAGAGAGGGAAATATACCAGTGCTGAGGGAGAGGTTGAAAATGTGTGTGAGTATGGGGGTGAGGGTAGAAGAGAGGGAGGGGAGTAGCTGTGAGGGGATGGGGTTGAGGGGACAGGTAGTGAGGTGGGAGGAGAGTATAAGGGCAGAAACTTCATCCTCATTAACAGGGGCAAAAGAGCTGCATTTTTTGATATTTGGGTTTTGGATGTTTGGGAGCTTTTGAGGGGGTGGGAGATTGGTATTATGTTGAGAGCTGATTTCACTTCTGATGGAGTCAATTTTGTTTTTGAAGTGGCTGGCAAAATCTTGAGCTGAGAGAGAGGTTGTATTAGGAGGTGGGGGTGGGCGGAGGAGAGTATTGAACGTGAATTACAGATGTTTTGGGTTAGAGGAAAGAGTAGAGATGAGATTAGAGAAGTATTGTTGCTTATAGAGATTAAGGGCAGAGTAGTAGGAGTTCAGGATGAACTTGTAGTGAAGAAAGTCAGCTGAACTCCAAGATTTCCTCCATTGTCGCTCAGCAGTACAGGAACATCTGCGTAGGTACCGTGTCAGAGGAGTATGCCAGGGCTGAGAATGAGAGTGTGGTTTCAGAGCTATGGTTGGAAGGGCCAGATTGTCAATGACCGATGTAAGGGTGGAGTTATAGTGGCAGATAGATTGGTCAGGGCAGGAAAAGGAGGTGATGGATGAGAGGAGAGGTTTGAGAGAGCTAGCGAGCTTTTGCAGATCTAGTGACTTAGTGCTTCTGTGAAGTCTGGTGTGAGGGGTAGAGGAAGGGGGAGTTGTAGGTAGGGAAGTGATGTTGCAATTTAGGAGATGGTGGTCAGAGAGAGGAAAAGGGGAGTTTGTTAAATTTGAGATAGTTCATTGATAGGTGAAAATCAGGTTGTAGTGTAAAACTCTTAACTACTGACTTTAAAATGCAGTATCAATCTTGACAGGAGAGGGTGAACCGCTCACTTTTTGTCAGATACGTAATACCGGCGCTATGCAAGTCCCATTGAAAAAATAGGATACGCAAATTACGTAAGTGGATTTGTGGTATTTCCAAGTCTGGCCAAAAAAGTGAGCGGTACACCTGTACCTGCAAGACTAGTAATACCAGCGGGCGTTAAAAAGCAGCGTTAGGACCGGCCAACGCTGCTTTTTAAGCCTAACGCAAAACTCGTAATCTAGCCGCAAGTCTTTTGACACCCAATGCTTTTTAGATTTTTTTTTAAGCATTTTTGTTTTAATTGCACTGGCATATTTCACTTTTCTATTTTTAATTAGTTCCCATGAAATTATAGATAAATTGCATGTTGCAATATATGCAGCATAAGCAAAAACAGACGGCACAGTGAAAGTTTTTAGCTTATGTTGTGTGCCATGTGGTTTACTTTTTATATATTCTGAGCTAGTTTATTTATATATTGAAACTAGACAGAATCATTTTTCTTGAAAGACTATGATATTGTTATATGCAAACAAAGGCATGCAGCTGAGAATGTTATTAGATTACAGGAGTTTAGAGTATGCAGAGTTTTATTATTTCCAGAATAGAGAGGCGTTGTGGAAGTAGCGAGTGTATTACAAGTTGAAAGCAAATGCGTTTGCTTGAGCGCAATTGAATTCAGTGCTCTGGTTAACTGTTACGTGCATCAAAAAAGGGTCACAAAACACATTAAAATTACATTAAAATAATCATAATAACACCATATAATAAAACATGTTTTTTTAAAACAAAATTGCACAAAAAAGTTATAAGGGCTAAGGGTAATAAGTTATAAGAGATACATACATATACATTTCTAAATATGTACATGTTTGCATGTATGTATGCATGTGTGTATATATATATATATATATATATATATATATATATATATATATATATATATATATATATATATATATATAATGACTATTGGCTAGATTACAAGTGGAGAACTAAATATCACTGAGTAATACCAGCGCACACTAATAAGCGATAATTGCTACTGCAAGCTTGCGGGAGCAATAACCAGCCACTTGTAATTTGTGATAAATTAGCGCTCCACTTGTAATCTAGTCCTATATAGGAACTTATTGTCCTCCACTATATAGCTATATATTTATAATATTTTAGTCACGTTATGTTGTGATAGTGTAACATTAGATTTTTAGGTTACAATTGTTCTATAATTTTTTTAATGCTTTTTCTGTGTGTTTTTTCATGTTCATAGATACAGTACTTGCACCTTTTCACTGACCATCCCGTCATGGAAGACGGCATGGGTATTGTAAAAAACCCTCCCTCTGATCACATCAAATCAGGTTTGTTGTTTGGATATTCTTTGCGGCACGCCTACTGTTTCATCATAGAATGCGAGTGGTTAGTGCCACCCAGCCTCTTGATGGGTGATTGTGATGTGAAAAGGGCGTGCAGAACTGTTTTAATATAATCAGGTGTTTAAATGGAATTAGCATCTCCATTTTTGTTGTTGAAAACGTTTGCGTAGAGGCAAAAGAAAAGCATAGAGAAGGAGAGCAGGAGCAGTTTCCTGAACAATCAGTAAGGATTTGAAACAGAAGTTGAACCATGAAGGTCAACACAGATGTCACATAAGCACATTATACAACCTTAGACTGTTGCATGAAACTGCATGATATGCGCTTCAGCTTTTATCTGTTTTTAACTATTTTTTTATATTAAATGTTTGGCTAACTTGATATGGGGTTGCACCTCTGCCTTTTTGTTTTTACACAGATTGTTATGAGAGCATCAACAACGCGCCTTGGGATTACGGTAGCACATCTACCGGGAGAACAGCGGAGGATTACTTTTCAAACAGAAAGGACTAGATAGAAAATTGTTTGGCTGGACATATTTTTGGACTATAAACTGCTAACTTAAAGATGTTATTTCATACGGGATTTAGTACAGCCTTATGGACTAGTTTTCTCTTTCTTTTTGAAGAAAAGACTGTGACACTATTGGGCCTATTTAACAAAGGTCTGTCGGACCTGATCTGACAGTGCGGATCAGGTCCGACAGACCTTGCTGAATGCGGAGAGCAATACACTCTCTGTATTCAGCATTGCAACAGCAGCTCTTGTGAGCTGCTGGTGCAACGCCGCCCCCTGCAGATTTGCAGCCAGCAGCAGGGGGGTGTCAATCAACCCGATCGTACTTGATCGGGTTGAATTGCGGCGATGTCTGTCAGCCTGCTCAGAGCAGACAGACAGGTTATAGAGCAGCAGAGCTTGATAAATGAGCCCCATAGTGTGGTTTATATTTTATTTTGTGTAATCATCATTTTTTTTCCTGCAGTGCACATACACCTAGATTACACATTATGCGCGCTATAGGGAAATTGACGAACGCAGCAAAAGTTGTGTTATTTAACCCTCTGTAGCACAGCCATTACAAGTTTTAAAACAGCCGGCTTGTGCGTGCGATATGGGGCTTTCAAGCTCCATACCGCAAACAATAAAAGCACTGTTTTTATGTGGTCATGCACACAGTCCCCATAGCCATCAATGGGGAGAGCGGGTCAGAAAAAAGTCTAAAACCTGCGATCGCAGAATAAAAAGCTCCGTAACCCAGCCCCATTGATGTCTATGGGGAAAGAAACTAACATTTAAACCTAACACCCTAACATAAACCCCACATCTAAACACCCCTAATCTGCTGCCCCCGACATCGCCACCACCTAAATAAAACTATAAACCCCTAATCTGCCGCTCCCGATATCGCCGCCACTATACTAAAGTTATTAACCCCTATTCCCCTGCACCCCAAAATCGCCCACACAATAATAAATCTATTAACCCCTATTCTGCCGCTCCCTGACATTGCTGCAACTAAATAAAGCTATTAACCCCTAAACCTCTGGCCTCCCATATCACTACCACTAAATAAACCTATTAACCCCTAAATCGCCTCTTTTGCGTTCTCTCTCTCTCCCCCTCTCTTTTGCGCTCTCTACCCCCTCTCTTTTGTGCTCTCTCCCCCCTCTTTTTTGCTCTTTCTCTCACCCCCTCTCTTTTGTGCTCTCTCTCCCCCTCTTTTGCTCTCTCTCTCCCCCCTCTCTTTTGCTCTCTCTCTCTCTCCCCCTCTCTTTTGAGCTCTCTCTCCCCCCTCTCTCTCCCACCCTCTCCCCCCTCTTTCTCTCCCCCCTCTCACCCCTCTCCTCTCTCCCCTCTCCTCTCTCTGTCCCCTCCTCCCCCTCTCTCTCTCCCCCTCTCTCTCTCCCCTCTCTCTCTCTCCCCAACCTCTTTTGTGCTCTCTCTCTCTCCCCCTCTTTTGCTCTTTCTCTCCCCCCTCTCTTTTGCACACTCTCCTCCTTTTTTGCGCTCTCTCTCTCCCCCTCTCTTTTGCGCTCTCTCCTCCCCTCTCTTTTGCCCTCTCTCCCCCCTCTTTTTTGCTCTTTCTCTCTCCCCCTCTCTTTTGTGCTCTTTCTCTCTCCCCCCTCTTTTGCTCTCTCTCCCCCCTCTCTTTTGAGCTCTCTCTCTCCCCCTCTCCCCCTCCCTCTCACCCCCTCTCCCCCCCTCTCCTCTCTCCCCCCTTATCCTTTCTCCCCCCCTCTCCTCTCTCTCTCCCTTCCTCTCCTCTCTCTCTCTCTCCCCTCCTCTCTCTCTCCCCTCCTCTCTCTCCCCTCCTCTCTTTCTCCTCTCTCTCTCCCCTCTATCTCGCGACCGCGCCTGGCCATGCTCCCTTCATGCCCGGCCATGCCCCCTTCACAGTCATTCACGCCCGGCCACGCCCCTTTATGCCCGACCACGCCCACTTCTGCCGCAGATCAGCTAGGGAGTAGGACTCAAAGGCCAGGTATGTTTGTCCTTGTGCTTTCTCTACTGCGCATGACAGCTTCGGACAAACACACTTGGCCTTTTATATAATAGGATATATATATATATATATATATATATATATATATATATATATATATATATATATATAATTAATTAGCAAGTGGCCCAGCACTCCAACCTAGGCGATGTATTAACAACCTGGGTGCAATCCTCAAGGAATCATGTATACATATGTTTGAAAAAGAAGGGCACTCTCAGGATTTTCAGAGAGACAATAGCTGTATTTATTTTGAAAAAAAGTGTCATAAATAGAACATCAGGGTTAACGTTTCGGCTCACATCTGAGCCTTTGTCAGGACGAAGTTAATCTTTAGTCGGCGTGTAGCCGTGCTCCCTGAATAGGAAATGCACTCAGGGCATTTGGCTGGGAATTGCACTTAGAAGATTGTATAAGTGAATATCCCTTTGGCGCCTATCAAAGGATGGCAGAGGGGAAAAAAGGATGGCAGAGGGGAAAAAAAGAACCTGGTTATCAGGACTAAAAGAACTTGGTATTTAAACCAATGTGGGAGTGTAAGCAAAATCTAGAAATAGTGTGGTCAAAATGTACAATTATTTAATATGGAAATACAATATACCATAAAAACAGGATAACATAAAAATAAAATACAAAATATAAAATTAGATATATATCTCTATAAATCATGGATCCATGATAAACAACAGCTGTTCAAAAATACACATAAATTATGCAAGGATATTAGACAATAAATCTTGCAAGGATATTAAAAAGATATTAAAAACAATAAATCTATTAACAAGGAAATTAAACAGTTAATCTGTTTTACAAAAAATCTATTAGCACTGGTGTTGCACTGTGCATAGGATGTAAACAAATAGATAAATCAATAAATGAGGATGGAAAGAATGTCCTTAGGCTTCAATCAATCCTGGAGTAATATATAAAGTGCTTGTAGTCCTGCGTGTAAATGTCACAAGGTGATAGTGTCCAAAATCCTACGTGTGGAAATTATAAGTTCAAATAGTGTTTATATCCTGTGTTGATCAAAAATACAAAAATGAAAAATAAAAAAGGAAAAGAATCAGTGGTTTCCAAAAGTAACTCTGAAGGATACAAAAAATGTGTATACAAAAATGTGTGATACAAAAAAGATGAAACTGTTTAAAAGTATGAAATCCAAAACAAACGCTGTGGGAAAAAAAATTGTGACTGTGTGACAGCAAAGTGGTGCTGACAAGGCAGATCCTAAAGTCCTCAAACAGTGAACTTCCTAAAAGACGAATATCAACCTAAAAGAAAAACAGAAAACAACATAGTGCAATAACGTTTTTAGCATTAAATAAATATGGAAATAGGCTTACCAATCGGTCAACGCGTTTCAGCCCTGGAACAGGCCTTTATCAAGACTGATTGTAAGGTAAATTTGGTAGCCTTTTAAAGCCCCTGTACCGGAAGTGTTACTTTGTTTCATTTCCGGTTTTTCGTTATTTGGGGCAACATTGTGTATGTTTAATTGTGTATATTAACATATCAGATGATGTTAGTTCTGCTTTCAGTTACTGTGCAGATTGATTTGGTGATTAATACATATTAACCAAGTACAAGTCGGACTTCAAGCCCGAAAATTGTTATTGTTTACCCCCATGCTATGTGATGTCACTTCCGGTGCCTTTTACGGAACATCAATCGTTCCCGATTACTATTTGATCCTAATTGCTTAGCCTAATAATATCCAATGTGTGATTTGGATCTGTATTGGACCCATATGGTCTTTAGGCTTGTAACTAATTTGCTTTCAAGATCGCACTGAATTGAGTCCGATATTTCTGGAATCTCATTGGTCGTGACGTCACAATGGGCGTCACAATGGGCGTTAGATAGTCATTTGTTTGTAAATATAGACTAAGATCACAGCAGTCCTAATTTCTTAGCCTAATAATATCCAATGTGTGGTTTGGATTTGTATTGGACCTATATGGTCTATTAGGCTTGTAACTAATTTGCTTTCAAGATTACACTATTACGAGTCCGATATTTCTGGAATCTCATTAGTCATGACGTCACAATGGGCGTCACAATAGGCGTTGAATAGTCATTTATTTGAAAATATAGACTAAGATCACAGCGGTGATCGCTGTAAACGAAAATAAGTTTTCTAATATATATTGTGTATTTTGGGGAGAGAGAGGTGATCTTCTAGATGTATATGCATCTGTTTATGATGTGCGCAAGTTTATGTGTGATAGGCGATTCTGTTCTTTGTTTGTGAATTATCCATTAGTATAAGTATTGCAATAATTCAGATCTAAATAACCCTGATTCTCTGTATGTTAGAGACTTGCCTTATATCCTTATCTTTAATACAAATCCAAACCACACATTGGATATTATTAGGCTAAGAAATTAGGACTGCTGTGATCTTAGTCTATATTTACAAACAAATGACTATCTAACGCCCATTGTGACGTCACGACCAATGAGATTCCAGAAATATCGGACTCAATACAGTGCGATCTTGAAAGCAAATAAGTTACAAGCCTAAAGACCATATGGGTCCAATACAGATCCAAATCACACATTGGATATTATTAGGCTAAGCAATTAGGATCAAATAGTAATCGGGAACGATTGATGTTCCGTAAAAGCCACCAGAAGTGACGTCAAATAGCATGGGGGTAAACAATAACGATTTTCGGGCTTGAAGTCCGACTTGTACTTAGTTAATATGTATTAATCACCAAATTAATCTGCACAGTAACTGAAAGCAGAACTAACATCATCTGATATGTTAATATACACAATTAAACATACACAATGTTGCCCCAAATAACGAAAAACCGGAAATGAAACAAAGTAACACTTCCGGTACAGGGGCTTTAAAAGGCTACCAAATTTACCTTACAGTCTTGATAAAGGCCTGTTCCAGGGCCGAAACGCGTTGACCGATTGGTAAGCCTATTTCCATATTTCTTTAATGCTAAAAACGTTATTGCACTATGTTGTTTTCTGTTTTTCTTTTAGGTTGATATTCGTCTTTTAGGAAGTTCACTGTTTGAGGACTTTAGGCTCTGCCTTGTCAGCACCACTTTGCTGTCACACAGTCACAATTTTTTTTTCCACAGCGTTTGTTTTGGATTTCAAACTTTTAAACAGTTTCATCTTTTTTGTATCACACATTTTTGTATACACATTTTTTGTATCCTTCAGAGTTACTTTTGGAAACCACTGATTCTTTTCCTTTTTTATTTTTCCTTTTTGTATTTTTGATCAACACAGGATATAAACAGTATTTGAACTTATAATTTCCACACGTAGGATTTTGGACACTATCACCTTGTGACATTTACACGCAGGACTACAAGCACTTTATATATTACTCCAGGATTGATTGAAGCCTAAGGACATTCTTTCCATCCTCATTTATTGATTTATCTATTTGTTTACATCCTATGCACAGTGCAACACCAGTGCTAATAGATTTTTTGTACAACAGATTAACTGTTTAATTTCCTTGTTAATAGATTTATTGTTTTTAATATCTTTTTAATATCCTTGCAAGATTTATTGTCTAATATCCTTGCATAATTTATGTGTATTTTTAAACAGCTGTTGTTTATCATGGATTCATGATTTATAGAGATATATATCTAATTTTATATTTTGTATTTTATTTTTATGTTATCCTGTTTTTATGGTATATTGTATTTCCATATTAAATAATTGTACATTTTGACTACACTAGTTCTAGATTTTGCTTACACTCCCACATTGGTTTAAATACCAAGTTCTTTTAGTCCTGATAACCAGGTTCTTTTTTTCCACTCTGCCATCCTTTTTTCCCCTCTGCCATCCTTTGATAGGTGCCAAAGGGATATTCACTTATACAATTTGCTACCTTGGTGGCTACTAGGTGCCACCACCCTTAGGTTCACAGGGGCTAAGTTGGCGCTGGTCCAAACCGAAGATGGCCGGTGCAGATGAAATAACCCTGCCGATTGCTTATACACAAGTCTTGCCTTATATGCAGATGAGCGGCTGGGGTTACGATTATGCTTAGTTTACATATCCGAGTCTGGGGCAGGGAATCCGAAGGCTGACCTTCATGGCACTTACTAGATGGCTGGGGAGCCCCTTTGACCCGGTGGCTGAATTCTACATCACCTTACTTTACTTTCTCTGCTTATCCATAGGCTAAGTTAAGAGTGATTGCTGAGACTCATAATTTGATATAATTTATCTGTTGGTCGTTACTATTTTCCCTCACTGTTTTCTCATAGCCCCATAGGCTAATTCTATGTTATGCTTTTCATCTGTATATTATGTTTTAGTTTACAGTGTTAGACTAGTACACCCTCTGACATAGAGCCATCTTGAGTTCCCAGCTTTGTCACTTATATTACACGAGGCTTTTTAGTTTTGCATGTACACAGAGTCTACAAGTGTTGCCGTTCTGCATGCAGAGATGCCAGGACAGGTATAGTAGAACTTCCAATTATTAGTAGCCTCTTACTCTGCTTGGACAGATGGGGGCTAATAGACTATCTTCTAGTTTATCACATATATATTTCCACTTATGATGATCACTTAATAAGTCATGTGATATGGAGCTCTGTGTATTTAGTAAAAAGCCCTCTTACACTAGGACCCATCTTAGGGTTCTCCATATATTCTAACTGAAAGAGATCATACCTAACCTCACTTGGCAGACCGGTAACTAGCTTATACACAGATTACTGAATAACTGAAACGTAGTCATGTTCACACTCTAGCAATGTGTTTTAGCTCTAGTATAAGAATCTCCCTTATAGAATTTATTTATATGTTACACATATTGCACTGACCTTAGTCTCTAGCTTAAAAGTTCATTATAGTTTTTATTCCCTATCAGAATTTGCACAGATGGGAACTAATAGACTATCTTTTAGCTTATTATATGTATATCTCCACTCATGAGGATCTGTGTATTTCTTAGCCTGTAAATATGTTCATACTAGATGTTATTTTTACCACTGCCTCATGAGATAGAGGAAGCTCATACTGCTCTGTCTTCTATGCTGATATATGTCCCGCAGGTAGATATCCTATCTGTCAGTGTTTCTAAGTCCAGGTCATACTTATATATAAGCAGCTTTGTAGTACTATAGCAGTTTGCTGCTATTTTTCATGCCTTAATTAATACTAGACTTGATTCTGTTTGAAAATGACTCGGTTTGCGATTTGATTTAGCATTTATATCTCACTTTTATATATTAACTACTTCATTCTAATTTGGCTTTAAGTTGTGCAAAGCTGTTACATAGGGTGATGTGATATGCTCCCTAAATACCAGGTGTTGTTCATTAGACTGATCTTAGATGCAATGATTTTTGTGCATACCCATACTGTTATTAGTCCTGAATACCTAAGTGAATTGCTATCAATGTGACATATATTTCTATTTACATGATTACTGCTTGTAATGTCTTGGCTCCCATGGCTGTCCCTTATAATCTAACATCTACCAAGTTCTTCACATACAAACATAGTTTTAAAGCTCAATATACCCTGATGGTACCGTCCTATTCTTTAAGCCTCAGTACTATTTGGATATGGGAACCCATAGATAGGTGTTGTATACATACGTAAATATTTATACAGGTGGGTTTTGCCCTGCAATGTTTGACTAATGACATCGAATCACACAGTTCAATGTATACCGCTACACTGCTTCACTGCCTAAATATTTAAGGCTCATTTAAGAGGGGGTACTTATAAACTCACTAGTCTGTATGGCATATATGTATTCATGGCCCTACTTGAGGCTGCTGCAAACACTAACGCATAGTCTCTTTATATGAGGAATCACATAGTCAGCCTCGACCTTATATATGTAATCTAGACTCTCCCTAGTATATCCTGGTTTTCTATATTGTGTTCAATAGTTATTGTTATTTATTTGGGTATACGTGACCTTTTTTTTGCCTAAATGTTGTGTTATATCTATATTATTGGTTACTGGCTATCATTTTCTGTGACTATCCGACTGTCATTCCTAATTTATCTATGTCCTTGCTCATATTACTAGTATATAATAATTGCCTTGATTGAGCCTCTCTCCTCCCTTTCCCGCTGGTACTTATACCTGCGGGTCATATTCCTTCTCCTTTTTCCCTCATCGCCTATAGGTGGCACTCCCCTAGGAGAGGGGCTCACCCAGAGGTCCCCCAGGCCCCCCAGTCCCCAACTATTTTAACGTCCCCCCTCCTCTTGAACATATATTATTTGTTTCCAGGCCTCCTCTATAGGATCACAAAGGTTCAGATGAGTGTGATTTTGTTTATTTTAAGTAATAATACTCTAGTCCCACCTAAATTTGTTCCTGGTGAGGACATGCTAATTGGCTCCGCCCCCCACCTCCCCCCCACCCACTCCCTATTATATTTGAGCGGCTCTTGCCCACTGCATCCCTCTTCCCCATATAACTATAGAGTTAACTCCTCCCTAGTCTTTCACTTATCTGAATAGCCACCTTACTTCTCTTTGTATATAGCTAGGAGAGGACCATTTTTGATTACATTTGTTATACTCTAAAACAAAACTGAAGTCTCTTTATGTGATAGCCCACAGTATATGGCAATGTTTGAGAAACTAGCATGCATTGTCTCTTAATTTTGTTCTGTACACATTGTTTTATGAATGTTTTGAGACATACCCTATACTCTGTATTGGTTTTTGACTTCAATAAAATAAAAAAAAAAAAAAAAAAAAAAAAATAATGTGTTAGTAATGTGTTTTAAATATAGTATAGGGTGAAATAAATTTTTAAAATACTCTTTTTGTTTGTTTTTTGCATTTTCCATACTGTCCCAATTTTTTCAGAAATTGAGGTTGTGTGTATGTATATATATATATATATATATATATATATATATATATATATATATATATATATATATATATATATATATATATATATATATATATATATATATATATATATATATATATATATCAAGCAAAACAAAGAAAGTATCCAGACAGAGTTTCAGTAAAAGGTAAAAGTTTATTATAAACTTAAAAACAACGCCATGCAAGCCAGATGAATCCAAGATAAAAAGTGCTGACAAAGAATCATCCCAGGCTGACGCGTTTCATCTCATCAGAACCGTACTCATAGACCGTATATATATATATATATATATATATATATATATATATATATATACACATACACACTATACAGTATATAATTAGCAGCCAGCATGTGTATATTATTTGAGTTTGTAGTTAATATAGGAATTCATGCTGGTGATTAAGAAACGGTATGGAAATAAAACACCTAGATTACGAGTTTTGCGTTACGGTTTTAATGCTTAAAAATAGCCATTTCAGCGTAAAAACCGTAACACAGCCATTACGAGTCTTGTCGGTATAGCTGTACCGCAAGCATTTTAACCTGTAACGAAACATCAATCCCGCACTCAAAAAAAATGATGGATTTCCATAGCACCGGTATTACAGGTTGTGCGGTGAGGCTAAAATGCTTGCGTTACAGCCTAAACCAACACAATCCATTCCGCTATCTGAAATCAGTAGTTATGAGTTTTGCGCAACAAAACTGTTACACAAAACTCATAACTAAAATGTTACAAAGTACACTAACACCCATAAACTACCTATTAACCCCTATTCTGCAGCCCTCTTGCATCGCAAACACTAAATTAAATTTATTAACCCCTAATCTGACGCTCCCGACGCCGCCACTAATAAAAGTTATTAACCCCTATTCCTCCGCTCCCTGGCATTGTCACCACTATAATAAAGTTATTAACCCCTATTCCCCCGCACTGCAACATTGCCCACACTATAATAAAGCTATTAACCCCTATTGCACTGCTCCCCGACATCGCCAACACTAAATAAACTCATAAACCTCTGGCCTCCCACATCACCGCCACTAAATAAACCTATTAACCCCTAAACCGCCAACCCCCCACATCGCAAAAAACTAAATTAAACTATTAACCCCTAAACCTAACAACCCCCTAACTTTAAATTAAAATGGCAATATCCCTATCTTAAAATAAATAAAAAGTTACCTGTGAAATTAAAAAAACTAAGTTTAAACTATATATTAACCTAACGAAACTATTAGACTAAAATTTAAATAACTAGAAATTAAACTAAATTACACATGAAAAAAACTAACACTACTTAATTTAATCTAAAAAAAAAATAATCTAAAATTACAAAAAATAACAAATCCTAAATTACAAAAATAAGTTTTTTTTCACCGCTCACTTAAAGGGACACTGAACCCAAATTTTTTCTTTTGTAATTCAGAAAGAGCATGCAATTTTAAGCAACTTTCTAATTTACTCCTATTATCTATTTTTCTTCGTTCTCTTGCTATCATTATTTGAAAAAGAAGGCATCTAAGCATTTTTTTTTTGGTTTCAGGACTCTGGACAGCACTTTATTATTGGTGGATGAATTTATCCACCAATCAGCAAGGACAACCCAGGTTGTTCACCAAAAATGGGCCGGCATCTAAACTTACATTCTTGCATTTCAAATAAAGATACCAAGAGAATGAAGAAAATTTGATAATAGGAGTAAATTAGAAAGTTTCTTAAAATTTCATGCTCAATCTGAATCACAAAAGAAAAATTTTGGGTACAGTGTCCCTTTAAGACAACGCTGGTATTACAGGTTTTTTTTAAACCCGGCATTAGCCGCAAAAAGATGAGCGTAGAGCAAAATTTAGCTCCACATCTCACCTCAATACCAGCGTTGCTTACGGTAGCGGTGAACTGTCAAAACGTGCTTGTGCATGATTTTCCCCAAAGGAATCTTTGGGGCAGAATCGGCTGAAAAAAAACCTAACACCTGCAAAAAAGCAGCGTTCAGCTTCTAATGCAGCCCTATTGATTCCTATGGGAAAACAAAAGTTATGTCTACACCTAACACCCTAACATGAACCCCGAGTCTAAACACCCCTAATCATACACTTATTAACCCCTAATCTTCCGCCGACATCTACATTATCCCTATGAACCCCTAATCTGCTGCCCCCAACATCGCCGACACCTAGTTTTTATTTAATAACCCCTACTCTGCTGTCCCCAGTGTCGCCGCCACCTAACTACACTTATTAACCCCTAATCTGCCGCCGCCAATGTCGCTGCCACTATAATAAAGTTATTAACCCCTAAATCTAAGTCTAACCCTAACCCTAACCCCACCTTAATTAAATATAATTTAAAATAATCTAAATAAAATTACTACAATTAAATAAATTATTCCTATTTAAAACTAAATACTTACCTATAAAATAAACCCTAATCTAGCTACAATATAACTAATAGTTACATTGTACCTAGCTTAACGTTTATTTTTATTTTACAGGCAACTTTGTATTTATTTTAACTAGGTACAATAGTTATTAAATACTTATTAACTATTTAATAACTTCCTAGTTAAAATAAGTACAAATTTACCTGTAAAATAAACCCTAACCTAAGTTACAATTACACCTAACACTACACTATCATTAAATAAATTAACTAAATTACCTACAATTAAATTAAATAAACTAAAGTACGAAAAAAAACCCCACTAAATTACAGAAAAAAATAAAATAATTACAAGAATTTTAAACTACTTTAAATTACACCTAATTTAATCCCCCTAATAAAATTAAAAAGCCCCCCAAAATAATAAAAATTACCTACCCTATACTAAATTACAAATAGCCCTTAAAAGGGCTTTTTGCTGGGCATTGCCCCAAAGTAATCAGCTCTTTTACCTGTAAAAAAAAAAATACAATACCCCCCTACATTAAAAACCCACCACCCACACACCCAACCCTACTCTAAAACCCACCCAATCCCAGCTTAATAAAACCTAACACTAATCCCTTGAAGATCACCCTACCGTGAGACGTCTTCACCCAGCCGGGCACAACTGGTCCTTCAGAGGGGCAGAAGTCTTCATCCGATCTGGGCAGAAGAGGACCTCCAGACGGGCAGAAGTCTTCATCCAGGCGGCATCTTCTATCTTCATCCATCCGGAGCAGAGCGGATCCATCTTGAAGCCAGCCGACGCGGAGCATCCATCCAGACCGACAGACGTCATCCAAGATGGCATCCCTTGAATTCCGATTGGCTGATAGGATTCTATCAGCCAATCGGAATTAAGGTAGAAAAAATCCTTTTGGCTGATCCAATCAGCCAATAGGATTGAGCTCGCATTCTATTGGCTAATTGGAACAGATAGATTGAATCCTATCAGCTAATTATAATTCAAGGGACGCCATCTAGGCTGACGTCATTTAAAGGAACCGTCATTCATTGTGTAGTCGTTGGTCTGGATGGATGCTCCACATCGGCTGGCTTCAAGATGGACCCAGCTCCGCTCCGGATGGATGAAGATAGAAGATGCCACCTGGATGAAGACTTCTGCCTGTCTGGAGGTCCTCTTCTGCCCGGATCGGATGAAGAATTCTGCATCTCTTGAAGACCACTTGTGCTGGGTGAAGACGTCTCATGGCAGGGTGATCTTCAAGGGGGTAGTGTTAAGTTTTATTAAGGGGGGATTGGGTGGGTTTTAGAGTAGGGTTGGGTGTGTGGGTGGTGGGTTTTAATGTTGGGGGTATTGTAATTTTTTTTTACAGGTAAAAGAGCTGATTACTTTGGGGCAATGCCCTGCAAAAAAAGCCCTTTAAGGGATATTTGTAATTTAGTATAGGGTAGGGATTTTTATTATTTTGGGGGGCTTTTTTATTTTATTAGGGGGATTAGATTAGGTGTAATTAGTTTAAAATTCTTGTAATTATTTTATTTTTTTCTGTAATTTAGTGGGGTTTTTTCGAACTTTATTTTATTTAATTGTAGTTAATTGTAGGTAATTTAGGAAATTAATTTAATGATAGTGTAGTGTTAGGTGTAATTTAGGTTAGGATTTATTTTACAGGTACTTTTGTATTTATTTTAGCTAGGTAGTTATTAAATAGTTAATAACTATTTAATAACTATTGTACCTAGATAAAATAAATACAAACTTGCCTGTAAAATAAAAATAAACCCTAAGATAGCTACAAATGTAACTATTAGTTATATTGTAGCTAGCTTAGGGTTTATTTTACAGGTAAGTATTTAGTTTTAAATAGGAATAATTTAGTTAATGATATTAATTTTATTTTGTTTTATTTAAATTATATTTAAGTTGGGGGGTTAGACTTAGGGTTAGACTTAGGTTTAGGGGTTAATAAATTTAATATAGTAGCGGCGACGTTGGGGGTGGCAGATTAGAGGTTAATAAATGTAGGTAGGTGTCGGCGATGTTAGGGACGGCAGATTAGGGGTTAATAAAATTTAACTAGTGTTTGCGAGGCGGGAGTGCGGCGGTTTAGGGGTTAATATATTTATTAATGTGGCGGCGATGTCCAGTCGGCAGATTAGAAACTTTATTTAAGTGTTTCCGATGTGGGGGGGCTTGGTTTAGGGGTTAATAGGTAGTTTATGGGTGTTAGTGATAGTCCCTGTGAATAGGAACATGAAGATACAAATCCTGTAGGTCTATGGTTGTCATGAACTGACCTTCTTGTACTAAAGGAAGAATGGAGCATATAGTCTCCATCTTGAAGGATGGAACTTTGAGAAACTTGAGAAAGTCTGCCCCGCCACCTGATCCGATTTTAAATCGGGGGCAAAGCCTTCATGCTGATTTGGAATCAGCTGCAGGTTTCTTTGATTGTTTCCCCTTGTTCCAAGACTTATTGTGTTTCCAAGAAGACTTGGATTGTTCTTGATTGGAAGAAGAAAGGGAAGGCGTTTCTCTAAAGTTACGAAAGGAACAAAAATTACTCTGACGTCCTTTAGGCCTATTCTTCTTATCTTGAAAAAAAATACCCTTTTCCACCCGTAATATCAGAGATAATAACTGCCAACCCAGGTCAAAACAAGGTTTTGCCCTTGTAAGGAATCGCCAGAAGCTTGACTTTAGAGGAAACGTCCGCAGACCAGAGTTTCAACCATAATGCCCTGCAGGCTAGGACAGCGAAATTAGAAGTTGTAGCTCCATCCAAGGAAGTCTCTACTTTAAGAGAATCAGACAATGTGTCGAACCAATAAGGTGCAGCACTAGTCACGGTGGCAATACACACCACAGGTTGCCATTGGAGACCTTGATGAACATATATATTTTTCAAATAAGCCTTCAGCTTCTTGTCCATCTGATCCTTAAAAGAGCAGCTATCCTCAATAGGAACAGTCGTTTTCTAAGCCAGAGTGGAAATGGCCCCTTCAACTTTGGGTACAGTATACCAAGGGTCTTTAATGGAGTCCTCGACAGGAAACATTTTCTTAAAAATAGGAGATGGGGAAAAAACACCCCTGGTTTCTCCCATTCCTCTGAGATAATCTCCCTAGCATGGTCCGGTACAGCAAAAACCTCAGAAGTGGAAGGTTCATCAAAGAAACAATTCATTTTACTAGATTTCTTAGGAGTGACAACGACAGGGTATCGGAGTCATCTAAAGTAGCTAAAACCAATACACAAAGGTGTTCAAGCTTAAATCTGAAGGATACCACCTTAGTCTCAGAAGAAGGAATTATACTGTCTGAATCTGAGATTTCACCCTCAGAAAGTCCCGATGTATCTTCCTCATCAGATTTATGAGAAAGGGCAACTTGGGAAGCAGAACTGAGGACAGGCACCTTACTTTCTGAATTTCTAGATTTCCTCTTGCATTTACCCTGTAATCTGGGAATGGCAGCTAATGCCGCAGATACCGCTGAAGATACCTGGGCAACAATTTTTGCTTTTAAATAAACTCCACTAGGCATTATAGAGGAACCGCTGGGCAATGCATGTGAGGCTTGGGACGTAGCAGGAGAAAGCTGAGGTATTATTTTAACAGCATCATCCTGAGAGACATTAGGCTAAAAAATTGTACCTTTATTTTGCAAGGTTTTCTTGACACATGAAGAACAAAATTGCATAGGAGCTGCAATTTGTGCATCTAAACATAATAAGCATGAATTCATGAGAGCAGGCTCTTGCTCCATATCAGACATGTTGTGTGAAACAGTAAATAAACTTTTACAGATACGTTTAAAATTTTTTAATATTCAATTAAAATAAGCCAAACAAAAACACACTTTAAATTTTATCCCAAATTAGGATCGACCCCCAGCTAAAAATATGTGAGAAAAGTTAAGAAAAAATATTTAATAAACATCAAATAAAATTCTAAAATAACCCTCAGGCAAACCTTTTATGAAGCCTGATGAAACAGCCATTGGCTGAGAAACGTGTTGCCTGTTATTTTATTTATTTTTAATAAAGTCAGTTTTAGTATTTCAACACTTGCTGCTCCTTTTTTTTGGGAATTTTTTTGCCTTTTTATCTGAGGATATTCATCACTTTGACCATCTTGGGATCCTGTGAACCATCAAATTTTTCCTGGATGCCTTGCCATAAGTCTGTTGGGTGACCGAATTGATCCCTTCATGCTCCCATAGCATCAAAAGAGGTGCTTTATACATTACATCAGTTCCTGTGCAGGAAGTTGGTCTTCTGGGTGACCGAATAGATCCCAGACTGCCCCTATAGCACTAACTGAGGTGCTCTTCTAAATGTGAGTTTGATTCTTATCTCAAGATCTACAAAATTGGACCAAACAATATTGGGCCATGTGGCGCTTCTGTTTTTTCTTCTTTTTATAGATTGCTGTTCCTGGATCCTGGCCTGGATCTTCACAGATAGCTGCCTATTTTCCTCTCCAGAGACTTTAATACAATTCTATTGCCTCTTCACTGTCCTCTAAGGCATTGTTACACATTTATAACATTTAACCAATTGTTATATTTCTCAACTGTATAACATTATTATTTTTAATATTGTATATTATATTGTATATTTGTTATTATTTTTAATGTTGTATATTATATTGTATATTTGTTTTTGAGATATATATATATAAATATATGTGTGTTTTTGTGTGCGTTTATATGGGTGTATATATATATATATATATATATATATATATATATATATATATATATATATATACATACAGATGTTGATTATTAACTTCACCAGTGTTATTAGTTTGTGATTGATAGCTATTCACAACTGACACCACTAGCAATTATCTTTTATATTTACTTATTCACTATACCTCTTTTATTATTACTATAACTCCTGACACACTAGAAGACTGAGTCTTCACTGTATATTATTTATCACTTAGTTTTTCTAATAGGGCGCCCCCTCACTTTTTTTGTTCACAAGAATCACTGCTCAGTGTTTCTGTTTTTGGCCACTAGGGGAAGCCAACCTATATAGATATGTTATCTGCCATAGAGAGACCGAATAGAAGAAAAACCAATGGTGGTTTAGAAACAATTGTGTCTAATATTGAGGCTATTGATGTTGACCCTTCTATGCAAACATTATTTACTAAACTTGAAAATCCGTTGAAGGTTGAACACAGACATTGGTGGGATTATGAAACACTTCTTAAGTATAAGACTAAGAATCAAATCCCTAGAGGTCTCAGAGTATTAAAGAATTGTTCTTTTAAGGAAGACTATGGGGTACAAAAAGAATGGGAGGATGCCCTCAATGTCTGTGGCCTCACCTTCATTGACATTTTAATGAAACATAGACAGAAATTGTATAATGAAGTAGGTATGGAAATAGACAAAACCCAAAAAGAACTTGAGAAATATATTACCCACAATGATTTTGAAAAAGACAGGAAGTTAGCATATGATAGTGCAGAAGACTATCAGAATGATATTATTAGAAATAAAAATAAAAAAATGACCAGGGATGAGGGGGACTATTCCAGGGGTGAAGTTTACTCTTTCAACCGCACCAATAACAGGAGTAATAATTATCACTCCACACATGAGAATACTGGGAATAACCCACCTGGACATATACATGAGAGACATAATAGAAACAATTTTGACAACAGACATATGAATAATTATCATAACCACCATCGTGTTGATACAAATACACAATCTGGGTATCAACAGCCAGTATACAACACATATAGGAATTACAAACCACATATTTACAATAAACCTAGACAATACAATTCATCTGACACGAGAGATCATCACAATAATGGATATCGACAACCATATCATAATACATATCCTAATAGATCATATAACAATGGGAATGATTATCATGCTTTTGAGCATTCTAATACATGGAACAGATCGGTAGAACAGAATTTTGCGAATAGACGCAATCAATATACTCCCCACCACTATTACACTTCTAACTCTCCCAACTATCATGCTCATAGATCAGCAAATCAACACAACAACGAACCACGACATACATTGATCTCTGCTCCTGTGGAGAGATCTAATAATCAAGAGAAAAATAATCAACACAGACCCCTTGATCACACTTTCCAAGCTAAGAATATCTACAAACCATTTGAGTCTACTAATAGATATTCACCACTTAACCATGAGGGAATAGAATCTACTAACAAACCTTCTACGTCATATGAGGAAAATCATTGTCACACTCCTTTTTTTAGAGATAGGTCACAATCACCCTCCAGAACAGTGGTCACTATCCCCAAGACCTCCAAGACAAAAAAGAGCATGCGTAAACGGGGAAGCAGAGGAAGATCCTCAACCGCTAAAAAAGAGAAATTATTGAAGTATAGGAAGGGTATCTTCAACTTATCGGACCACAATTTATCAAATGATGAGATTAGAGTCTTGGGGAAGGGGTTATCTTTCTCCCCCTCTAACAACTCCAATATGTTTCAGGTATTCGTTGATGTTAACAACTTTACTAGAAAGCTCTCTCTCCAGAAATATTTTGCTGAGAAACGATTAAAGAATACAACAAATATGCCCATCATTGTTGATACCATGAATGAATGTCTAAAAGATGGTTTGATTATGTACGAACCGGATACCCTATTGGAGCAATTGACTGAGAAGTATATACATACTGACTTTAGACCTAGATCTAATTTCAATCCGCCAAGGACAAAAAATTCACACATCAGCATATATCAGTCAATGGTTCTCAAGGACTTAGAAAAGCTTCCTAAGAAATCAAAATACAAGAATAACCTTAGTCCTGGGGAACGCCAGGCCCTTGATTCTCTCAGTGCCAACAAAGAGTTAGTGATCCGCCAAGCGGACAAAGGAGGGGGTATTGTGATTCAGAATATCTGAGATTACATTCAGGAGGCTGATAGGATTCTTAATGATGCCACCTATTATAGGGTATTACCGGGAGACCCTACTCCTTTGTTTCAGAAACAGCTATTCTCCCTTCTATTAGAGGGCTTCGAAGAGGGAATTCTAACTATTGTATCCCAAAAACCCTAGCGTAGCGTTCTATTACCACCTTCCGAAAGTGCATAAGGATGCGTCCAACCCCCCTGGATGCCCTATAGTGGCTGGCATTGACAGCCTTACCGACCATCTATCTGCGTATGTAGATTCATTTCTACAAAAATATGTAGTGACACTTCCTTCATTTATTAGAGATTCTACTGACTTACTCAATAAATTAATGAGTCTGGGTATCACAAAAACTGAATCTAACATCTGGTGGATAACAAGTGATGTCAGTTCCTTATATTCCAACATCCCCCATGACAAAGGTTTGTTAGCTGTTGAAGCATATTTGAAAACTGACATATATATGCCCCCAAAACAGCAAACATTCATCTTTGAAATGATACGGTTTATATTGCACCATAATTATTTCATCTATCAAGGTAAACATCATCTTCAATTCAAGGGTACCGCCATGGGCACCAGATTCGCACCCAGTTTTGCCAATCTTTATATGGGCAAATTTGAGGAGACCCATGTCTTTGGGTCTCCTATGAGTGCGGGTCTGGTGTTCTATGGCCGTTATATTGACGATTTGATATTCATATTTAAGGGCTCACATGAAGAAGCCCTTCTTTATTCATAAGCTCTAAATAATAATGAATTTGGTCTAGTATTTACCAGTAACATCCAGTCCACTAGGATAGAACATCTTGATCTGTCATTATATTTTTCAGAGGCTGGAACCATCATGTCTGAAACCTTTTTTAAAAAGGTAGATTGTAACAGCTTTCTCAATTACAATAGCAACCACTACCATAGTTGGAAAAAGAACATACCATACGGACAGTTCAGACGCATTAGGCGGAACTGCATTACGGTTGATAGCTATATAGCACAATCTCAGATATTAAAGGATAGGTTTCTAGAGAAGGGTTATCCTCTGGATTTGGTACTCAAGGGATACCTCAGAGCCCTAGAAGATGATAGAAACAAATATTTATCATTTGATAAAAAGAAAAATATTAAAAAATCTGCTAACAAACAACAACCAAGTGACACCTTAGAAATACCTCTATTTGTGACTGGCTATAGTAACCAATATCTACAAATTAAGCAAATAATCCACAAACATTGGCCTATTATTTGTAACGATCCTTATCTTAAGGAATATACTTCCATCAAACCGAGGGTAGTGTATAGGAGGGCTCCCACGCTGAAGAACAAACTGGCCCCTAGTAAAGTTGTTAGAGATAAGATTGGTAGCCAGAACACTAGTATAGGGACCAGTAGGACTTATCTTGGTAATTTTTTACCAAGATATGGATTATTTAAATGTATGAAATCGAGGTGCAATATGTGCAAGATCGTGAAAAGCGGAACTAATACTTTTTCGTCCAATCAGACAGGGGAAATATTCAAAATCACAAGAAGGTTGTCTTGTGAATCTACCTTTGTTGTATATCTCGTAAGCTGCGTTTGTGGGGTCCAGTATGTAGGGCGCACTGGACGTACCATCAAGAAAAGATGGAGTGAACATACTTACAACATAAAAAAGAAATTCTTGAAACACAGTCTCTCTAGGCATTGTGCTTATGCACACAGAGGTAGTGCTAAAACACTCTCTATAATACCTATCGAACAGATACCTCGGAATAGTCATAATGCTATGCTTACCCTACGGCGTAGAGACACCTACTGGATCCATAAACTGCATACTCTGGCCCCTGATGGCCTCAACGAATGTGTTGATCTAGCAGCATTTGATTTATGAGTGTCAATCGTCTCTTAAGTTAGGATGGGATCTTACTAGTTCTTTGTTCTTGTTAATATCTCCTTGCTATATTATATATAGTGGCTGTATTACTTTATCTGGTTATATTTATATTTTTCCTATGGGCACTAAGGGAGTCCACTTGTTCCCTGCCCATTATAGTATGTTGTACTTATGCATATTATACTTGTCTAGGTCTGTATTCGATATAAGGTTGTGTGTATATATGTATGTATGTATGTATCTTATATGTATGGGTATATATATATAGACCTGAGTCTATTGGGATATTATGGGTCTCTTCTTAATGGTATGCATAGGTGATTATTAATGTCACTTGTACTCCATTTGAAAATGCCTCATGCTATGAAACTATTGTCACATTAGATACGGATGACTACTTGCTTCTTTTTGATTGGCAACTCATCTTTTCCTGCCTCCTGCATTTGAGCTGATCTTGTTGACTGTAGACCATTTGATTAGCCACAACTTTTAATATTATTTAGATACATTTTTGTATAATGAGTTGTGCTGATTTAGTCCTTTGTAGGTTTATTTGATTATACTTGATAGCTTACTGTTGTTTAATATAATTAGTCATTTATTATGCTTATCAATCCTGTTTATTATTTAGAGCATACTGATCAAATATCAGACATATGGCCGATTTGACTAGCCAGTTGTCATCTGTCCTGCGAGGTGTGCGAATTACGATGATGTAAAATAATTTCATTATATGGAATAACTACTAATTAATTACATCTATTAATATTCTTTGGATACATTGGGCTAATTTTGATTAACTTTGAGCCCCCATTGGGAAACACCGTGACACGATGGGTAAGCTGACTCTGGTTACCAGCTCTGGTATTGCTGTGGTTACGGTGGCAGCTTTATTAGCTTTATTATTATTATGATTTTTATCACATTATTATATCTTGTTGGGCATAGGTATGACATGATATTCCATCCTCAAAAAAAACCTAAGTTATCATTATATTATATATTTATTAATGGATTTTACATACGATTCCTTATCCTATCATCAAACAGTTGTTGTTTGATTGACGTGTAGCTTATCCAATTATCACTAGATGACTCTCACTTCTGATAGGTCGTAGTGAGTCATGTGCTCTAGTGACGTTTACCGCAATCTCATCTTGCTATAGACATTTAACGAGCACGCATAGCTATAGCATTTCTCAGGACACAAGTGCCTAACATCGAGCGTATTTGTGATTCATTACTAAATTGGAAATGCGCTCTCATCGAACAAGTTCTGCTTAATCTGTCACCATTGCTGTGCACGATTTGCTCGATATTCATTCTCATAAAGATATACTACTGATATTGTGTTGAAATATCCGATGATCCTATCTCTATCTTCCTTTCTGCCTATTGGTTACTGTCACATTCAGGAACCTAACTAGTTGCCAAGCAACCTTTAGTATTGACACATCGTGCCCAGTCATGCGCACTAAGCGTCTTAGGATGCCGTCCTCGACAGTGCTTGATTTTAGCTACACTTAGCAATCAGTTTGCAACATTTTATCACATACACTCATCTCCTCATGAACATTGGGATTTATTATAGTCTCTATTATTCTCTCATGTATGCCACCTAAGGACTTAGTGCAATTTGGCCTATAACAAGGTATGAAATTATGATTTTATAATTTTTGTTTATATGATAAAGATATTATGTATAGGCCATTATGAAATCTAATATGAATAACATTAACTAGTAAGTAGCGGATTAATTTTTATATATGTGTTGTATGGTTTTTTGTATATTGTATAATTTTATGACATTCTGTATTATCTGATTGGCTATGAAGTTAAGTTATATTTTGTATTATCTGATTGGTTATGAGGGTATGAACAATTAAGCTGACCCCTCCCATCACCACCTGTTCATTATCACCCTAATTGATTTTAAGGTATATCTAGCAAGTGTTCAGTAAACATTTTATGAAGCCTGATGAAACAGCCATTGGCTGAGAAACGCGTTGCCTGTTATTTTATTTATTTTTAATAAAGTCAGTTTTAGTATTTGAACACTTGCTGCTCCTTTTTTTGGGAATTTTTTTGCCTTTTTATCTGAGGATATTCATCACTTTGACCATCTTGGGATCCTGTGAACCATCAAATTTTTCCTGGATGCCTTGCCATAAGTCTGTTGGGTGACCGAATTGATCCCTTCATGCTCCCATAGCATCAAAAGAGGTGCTTTATACATTACATTAGTTCCTGTGCAGGAAGTTGGTCTTCTGGGTGACCGAATAGATCCCAGACTGCCCCTATAGCACTAACTGAGGTGCTCTTCTAAATGTGAGTTTGATTCTTATCTCAAGATCTACAAAATTGGACCAAACAATATTGGGCCATGTGGCGCTTCTGTTTTTTCTTCTTTTTATCAATGGGGAGAGCCAGCTGAGAAAAAGTCTTACACCTGCAATAAAGCAGCATAAAAAGTCTAACACCTGCAATAAAGCAGCGTAATAATGCAGCCCCATTGATTCCTATGGGGAAATAAAAGTTATGTTTACACCTAACACCCTAACATGAACCCCGAGTCTAAACACCCCTTATTAACCCCTAATCTGCCGCTCTGGACATCACCGACACCTACATTATATTTATTAACCCCTAATCTACCGCTCCGGACATCGCCGCCACTATAATAAACATATTAAACCCTAAACCGCCACACTCCCCCATCACAGACATTAGTTAAATATAATTAACCCCTAATCTGCCTCCCCTAACATCGCCACCACCTATCTACATTTATTAAACCCTAATCTGTCGCCCCAACGTCGCCACCACAATACTAAATGTAAACCCCTAAACATAAGTCTAACCCTAACCCTAACACCTACTAACTTAAATATAATTTAAATAAATCTAAATAAAATCTACTATTATTACCTAAATAATTCCTACTTAAAACTAAATACTTACCTGTAAAATAAACCCTAGGCTAGCCACAATATAACTAATAGTTACATTGTATCTAGCTTAGGCTTTATTTTTATTTTACAGGCAAGTTTGTATTTATTTTAACTAGGTAGAATAGTTATTAACCCCTTAAGGATCGACAACGTACACCATACGTCATCAGAAAAAATACACTTAATGACCGAGGATGTATGGTGTACGTCGTCGGTCTGGAAAGCAGCTGGAAGTGATCCTGATCGCTTCCAGCTGCTTTCCGGTTATTGCAGGATGCCTCGATATTGAGCCATCCTGCAATAACCTTTTAACCCCTCTGGTGCAGAGAGAGCCACACTGTGGCCCTCTCTGCACCGGACATCGATGAAGCATTTACAACCATTTGTGCCATAATTGCACAAACTGTTTGTAAATAATTTCAGTGAGAAACTTAAAGTTTGTGAAAAAGTTGACTATTTTTTTTTTATTTGATCGCATTTGGGGGTGAAATGGTAGCATGAAGTATACCAAAATGGGCCTAGATCAGGGGTGTCCAAACTTTGCTCTCCAGAGGTTTTGGAACTACATTTCCGATGATGCTCAGCCAGCATTTTATCTAGCTGAGCATCATGGGAAATGTAGTTCCAAAACCTCTGGAGAGCAAAGTTTAGAAACCCCTGGCCTAGATCAATACTTGGTGTTGTCTACTACACTACATTAAAGCTAAAATTAACCCTACAAGCTCCCTAATTAACCACTGCACTACTGTTCATAATACACGTGTGGTGTGCAGTGTCAATTAGCGGCCTTCTAATTACCAAAAAGCAACGCCAAAGTCATAAATGTCTGCTATTTCTGAAGAAAGGAGATCCCAGAGAAGCATTTACAACCATTTGTGCCATAATTGCACAAGCTGTTTGTAAATAATTTCAGTGAGAAACCTAAAGTTTGTGAAAAAATGTGTGAAAAAGTGATCAATTGTCTTTATTTGATCGCATTTGGCGGTGAAATGGTGGCATGAAATATACAAAAATGGGCCTAGATCAATACTTTGGGATTTATTCTAAAAAACATATATACATGTCAAGGGATATTCAGGAATTCCTGACATATATCAGTGTTCCAATGTAACTAGCGCTAATTTTGAAAAAAAGTGGTTTGGAAATAGCAAAGTGCTACTTGTATTTATGGCCCTATAACTTGCAAAAAGAGCAAAGAACATGTAAACATTGGGTATTTCTAAACTCAGGACAAAATTTGGGAACTATTTAGCATGGGTATTTTTTGGTGGTTGTAGATGTGCAACAGATTTTGGGGGTCAAAGTAAGAAAAAGTGTTTTTTTCAATTTTTTCCTCATATTTTATATTTTTTTATAGTAAATTATTAGATATGATAAAAATAATGGCATCTTGAGAAAGTTCATTTAATGGCGAGAAAAACGGTATATAATATGTGTGGGTACAGTAAATGAGTAAGAGGAAACTTACAGCTAAACAAAAACACAGCAAACATGTAAAAATAACCTTGGTCCCAAATGGACAGAAAATGGAAAAGTGCTGTTTTCATTTAAGGGGTTAAATAGTTATTAACTATTTAATAACTACCTAGCTAAAATAAATACAAATTTACCTGTAAAATAAAATCTAACCTAAGTTACACTAACACCTAACACTACACTACAATTAAATAAATTACCTAAATTAAATACAATTAAATAAATCAAATACAATTAGCTAAATTACAAAAAAGCAAACACTAAATTAAAAAAAATTAAAAACAAATTACAAGATCTTTAAACTAATTACACCTAATCTAATAGCCCTATCAAAATATAAAAGTCCCCCCAAAATATAAAAAATACCCTAGCCTACAATAAACTACCAATAGCCCTTAAAAGCTCTCTTACCTGTAAAAAAAAATACACACAACCCCCCCCAACAGTAAAACCCACCACCCACACAACCATCCCCCCAAATAAAACCCTCACTAAAGAAACCTAAGCTCCCCATTGCCCTGAAAAGTGCATTTGTATGAGCATTGCCCTTAAAAGGGTATTTAGCTCTATTGCTGCCCAAAGCCCTAACCTGAAAATAAAACCCACCCAATACACTCTTAAAAAATCCTAACACTAACCCTCGAAGATCGACTTACCGGGAGAAGTCTTCATCCAAACGGAAAGATGTCCTCAATGAAGCCAGCAGAAGTGGTCCTCCAGACAGGCAGAAGTCTTCATCCAGACGGCATCTTCTATCTTCAGCCTTCCGAAGTGGAGCGGCTCCATCTTCAAGACATCCAGTGCGGAGCATCCTCTTCAATCGACGTAGTCTTCTGGAATGAAGGTACCTTTAAGTGAAGTCATCCAAGATGGCGTCTCTTAGATTCCATTTGGCTGATAGAACTGTATCAGCCAATCAGAATTAATCAGCCAATAGGATTAAGCTTGCATTCTATTGGCTGTTCCAATCAGCCAATAGAATGTGAGCTCAATCCTATTGGCTGATTGGATCAGCCAATCGGAATCTAAGGGACGCCATCAATGTAGGTGGTGGTGATGTTAGGGGCGGCAGATTAGGGGTTAATAATATTTAACTAGTGTTTGCGAGGCGGGAGTGCGGTGGTTCAGGGGTTATGTTTATTATAGTGGTGGCAATGTTGGGAGCGGCAGATTAGGGGTTAATAATTTTATTTTAGTGTTTGCGATGTGGAAGGGCCTCGGTTTAGGGGTTAATAGGTAATTTTTGGGTGTTAGTGTACTTTTTAACACTTTAGTTATGAGTTTT